>NW_015151747.1:153980-155455 GCF_000732505.1 Cyprinodon variegatus
CAACTTATGCTCATTGGGTCTTTTCTGAGCAGCTTTTCGCATTTTCTTTCACGAAGAGTAGTGAAATTCGATAAGAACTAATTTCTTCTCAAAGTGTTATTTGGGGAAGCAAATAACTGCCATCTAACGTCCTGGTACTGAGAGCACGATGCAATATGTCTTACACGTCCGCCATCTTGTCCGGACCCCGTTTTAGACAAAATTTATGTTTAAATCCAAAGCCGAAAAAGTTAGCGACCGGAAGTAGCGTAGGATCCCATTTCCGGTGCAGGTCGGGAACAAAGTGATAAACAGAAAGGATTTAAAGGCATCTTTTTTGTCAGGAAATACATTATTAACGTTTAACACATTATATTTTAGTACGTTTACAATTTTTGGTAAGGGAAAACGTCATTTAGGTATTTTTAACAAAATAAAATCGAGGACGACCCGGAAGTATATCTGTATGCGCAAATCAACTGATGGCGCATGCGCAGAACGGATCGTGCTTCCGGGACGGATCAGGTAGGGAGAGAAGATAACGAACTGGTTGCCAACCGCCATAAAACCATAAAATAATAATAATAATAACAATAAGAAGAAGAAGAAGAAGCAGCAGCAGCTGGTTCCTGCGGCCGCCTGAAGCAGCCATGATGTCCGTCAGCCTCATCCTGCTGTGCGGGCAGCTCCTGCTGCTCCTCTCCGTCATCTTCCTCCAGTGTCTGGAAGGGATCCACTCCCACAACTCCAGCTCCCCCTCCGCTGCTCCTGCCTCCTCTCCTCCCGCAACGAGCGCCTCCTCTCCTCCCGCACCGGGCGCCTCCTCTCCTCCCGCTCCGGGCGCCTCCTCTCCTCCCCTCAGCCAGCAGCCAGGGCCTCAGAAGGAGGAAGCTCCGGCGGAGAACAGCAACAACAGCACCGAGATGTTTGAGTACAAGCCTCCATCCCCGGTGGTTCTCTGCTGCTACCTGTGAGTGACGCGGAGGCTAACGGCGTTAGCTGAGGGAGCTAGCTACGGCAAGCCAGAGGGGACACAGCATGGAGGGTCGAAGCTAAACTAGTCTGATAGATCAGCTCCTCTCCGCTCGGAAACAATGATCTCTGTTTGCTGCTGGTAGTGAAGCCACCGGCCGCCATATTGGTACTCCCTAGTTAGACCGGTCTCTGTGTAAACAATCAGAGCGCTGCAGCATCAAACAAGCAGGATGTTCTTATTTTCAGCTTTAAAAAAAAGATAAATTCATTACTTTGACACAGAGTGGCTGTTTCACAGCATCAGTAGATTAACTTATAAAAATCACATTGCAGAGTCATTATGACGTCAATGAAGTCTATAAATGATGTAATATAACATATTATACAAAACATCACAATAACATTAATGTGTTAATGGAGCAGAATAATACAGATGAGCCAAAAGTGATAAAATAATGATGAACGTGTTAAATACATGGATTGATGACATTGTAATGGTAATTACATCTTACAGGTCTGTT
>NW_015151747.1:157187-160883 GCF_000732505.1 Cyprinodon variegatus
TTAGTCTGCAGACTAAACTATAGGATCCATCGGCTATAGATGGATTTATTGGCTGTGGAACGTCTTCCTGCAGACAGAAACTGCTGGTTTTAGCAGCTAATTGCTGCAATGGGAGGCGTTTGACTGCGTGTCTCTGTGGGAGTGGGGAGTACCAACATGGCAGGCGGTGACTTCATTTTTGTCGGGCTACCAGCAATCCAGTGAATACATAAAGCTCAGGGTTCATATGGCAAATAAAGAAAGTCAGCTTCCTGACGCGCTTCCTGTTGATGATCAACAGGAACGGTTTCCCTGGAACGATGATGGCGGCGCCGTTTGAAGTTTAAATCTGTTTTGTCTCTAATCCAGTGTTGTTCCACCCTGATCCTCCAGGATCTCTGCTCTGCATGGTTTAGACGTTGCTCTGCTGGCAGTGGATGTCAGGTGGGTGAAAGCTGGGAAACATCATGCAGGGCAGAGAGCAGCAGGATGGAGATCCACTCTGGTTCTGTCTGTTCCTGCTGCTGGAGGCTCTGATGGGGTCAGACGACCTTCACGGCACGCCGGGGGTCATCCTGACGTGAGCTGATGCTCTGTTCTCTGAACAGGAACACAGGAGAACCAGCAAAGGTTCTACAGGATGAAACTAGATGCTCACAATGAGTAGAAGGACCGTTTGTCCATTTGATGTTTCTAAACAGCTCAGCTCCAAAGCACGGCGCTGACGGCGTCATGCTGTGGGTCTGTTGTGCTGCCAGGGGTGCTAATGAAGGTTAACGATGATTGTTGTGTTTACAGAGTTTGAATTTGCAGCTGCAGTTTTTCCTGGTTTCTATGGTGACGAACGGAAACTGTTTAATTTTCCTTCCCTGTTAGACCCGAGGAGTTCATCTACTGCCAGGAGCCGGTGGACCACGCTGGAAACGACAGCGCCCGTCGGGAGATGGATTACGGCTGCGTCGGGGTTAGTACCGCCCTCTGTCAGGGGGGGAGGGGGGTCAGAGCTATAACGCCAGCTGACATCATGTTCTTGTTCAGTGGGGCGGCCAGACGAAGAAGGAGGTGATCTTCACCAAGGTTCTCTGCACGGNAAACATTATACTGGGCAAGTACAAATTGTTTCTGGGCAAATGAAATGTGAAAGTAACTTGCCCACAGGGCAACCCCTGATATATATATATATATATGTATATATATATAATTTGCCAAAAGCAAAGCCTACAGCCAATGGTGTACCAACACAACAATAGCGTAAGCAACATTATCTGGGCCCCATATGAAGTACAACACCTGATAAAGGTTCAGGATACGGCGACAGTTCCATAAATCAGCCAACATGATACAATTATTCAATTCTCAGTAGTATATGATCACACATCACACACGGAAAAATAGTGACTGAATGGAACCATTGGTGACAGCGCACTACCACGCGTTACCCCCCAACCCCCCTCCCCCCCTTGAACAGTTTGAGCTTTTCCATAAAGCAGTTGGTATCGGAAGGCAGAGGAAAACCAGGAGCATGATGAATCCTCTCATCTCTGGCTGTGATAAGGAAGCAAACATGGTCAGAGTGGCAGGATGGGAATAAACAGGATATATTTACTCAGTGAGGTTCCCTCTGCCAGATTTAAACACCATCAGAGGTGCAGGACATCAATCTGGAAGCTTCCACTTTGTTCACCAATCAGCGGCGGTAACTGCTGTCAGGCGTGCCGAGCAACACGGATCATCTCCTCTGGGCACTCCAGGGTTAACTTAGTCTGTGGTAAACATCCTAGACCCCACAGCCTGCTGCATCCAGGCAGGAGAACATTACCTGCTACATTCATCCAAGCTGAGGCTGCAGAGCTGATGGAAATACTTCTGATCCTTTCTGCTTCCAGAAGAAGCAGGCGGCTAATGTACAGAATGGGCTGCAAGGACAGCGACGCTATCATTTTTTTACACTTGTGTATAGAAAATGACAGAATACATCAGTCTAAGTCTAGTTAGAAATCCTACTTTCCATTTTCAGATCAGTTTCTGAACCGTTTTTGTGTTCGTTGGTTTTTATGCTGTTTTCCTGTAATATTCACTAAGACGCCTCTGAAGCCTTCAAAGAACAGATGGATCTATATCCTGAGATTAATTTACACATTTAGGGCGCTTTTTTAGATTTTATTTAGGGGGAACCGAGGGATGTGGACAAACTGATGCCACACTCTGAAATATTTCTAAAATCTAAGTTCCTGCATCTCTGTTAAAATGTCTAACTCAAATAAGATTGTTTGTAATTTTCTAATCTCAGTTTCTCCATCATCGCTTCAGATCCTTCTTTTTCTCCCCAGTTTCCATCAGAACAAAACTGTCAGGATTTGGTTATGGAGTGTAGACCCAAAAGCAGAGGCAGGAAGGCAGAGGTGAATTTCTTTTGATTTAATTAAAAAGGGAAACTGAAAACAAAGGCAGGTTATTCAAAAATCCTATAATAAAAAGTCCAAATAAGCATGAAATCAGGAGTCCAAAAATCCAAAAGAATCAAACATAAAAACTAGTCAAAACAAACCAGAAACCGTGGAGACATCAGGGGAATAACTGTCACAACGAGGAAGACTCAGGNATAGATACACGGGCCACTACTTCATCACCACGCTGCTGTACTCCTTCTTCCTGGGATGCTTCGGCGTCGACCGCTTCTGCCTGGGCCACACGGGCACGGCGGTGGGCAAGCTGCTCACCCTGGGGGGCCTGGGGATCTGGTGGTTTGTGGACCTGATCCTGCTCATCACCGGCGGCCTCATGCCCAGCGACTACAGCAACTGGTGCACCTACTACTGAGGGGGCGGAGCTTCTGCAGCTGCTGCTGCTGCACCGGCAGACACGGCGTGGGCCCGCCGGCTGATGGTGCTGTGGGCCGTTCTGGAGAGGAACTCTGCGGGCGAACAGGATCCAGACATTTAATAGAGACGTTGTTTGAAATGTTTGCCTGCAGACGAGCAGAGCTGGTTTCTACGTTCAGGAACTCTGGAAGAAACAGAAACGCTTTGGATCATTTTCTCTCATTTTCTCTGATTCCAATAAAACAAAGATAAACAGACATGAATGACGCTTTAAAGCCTGGAAACTGAACTAGTTTAGAAGAATATCTGCTGACTCACGCTGACTGATGCGTCTGATGGCGGCTCCGTCGCTTTTCCTTCAGTTTTCTGTCTCAGACGCGCAGCGTTTCCTCTGGAGGAGAATGAAGGAGATTGTTTTGGGAGAAAATGTTGGACTAATGAGAATCAGCAGCTGAAATGACTGAAAAACGCAGAAAATGTTCAAACCTGAATATATTTACACAGAAATCTCAAATGTTTAATGTGATTGAAACTTTTATTCTTCCAAACAGAGAAGCAACAGTTATCCTGAAATAAAACTCAACTGATTCCTGCTTTTTATACATTTTAACATTTAATGTTTCATTTTTAAATGTTTTTAGCTTTCTGCTGTTTTTCTCCTCTGAGCTTCAAATATTACCAAGAAAAGTCAGATTTGCTTTTTATTTCAAGTCTAGAATATTTCTGGGAGGAATTTAATATTTATCCATCAGGATGTTATTAATGATCATCTTTATGGGATTTATGGAGGCGGACTTCTTTGTTCTACGGCAGCCCAGAGGAGACAAACTAGTGACTGTAGAGATCAGCATTAGAATGTGACTGCAGCACGTTACGCCTCTAGAAAATCTATATC
>NW_015151747.1:161344-162851 GCF_000732505.1 Cyprinodon variegatus
CCTGCAGGAGGTGAAGCAGCTGCTCCCTCCATGTTCCTCCTCCTCCATCTGCTCCTGCAGGAGGTGAAGCAGCTGCTCCCTCCATGTTCCTCCTCCTCCATCTGCTCCTGCAGGAGGTGAAGCAGCTGCTCCCTCCATGCTCCTCCCTGAGGTCCTGTATTCAGGCTGGAAGCTGCAGCTTCTTGTTCCTCCTCTGAGGACTGGAACACATTGAAAGGTCAGAGAGGAGAAGCAGGAGGTGAGCGGATCTCCTCTCTAGCAGGAACATCTGAGCACCTCCTGCTGCCTCCTCCTTTCTAATCAGATCCATCCTGTTTTCATGTTTAAAGGCCTTCCAGCTGCTGAGTCCCTGCAGCTCTGCTGTTGGCCATGGTTGTTCCTCATGGTCTCCATGGATACCAACCTGGGCGTTCTGGGATTCCTCTGGTTTCTGATCTGATTCAATCAGCGGATGGATTGATGGAGGAGGCCGTCTCTACCCATTAGGTCCAACATATTGACCCAGCCACGGTTACAGATTAGGATTGATTAGGCTGATTGATTCCTTCAGCCATGCAGAGGTCAGGGCTTCCTCTTTGAGAAAAAGTTTGCAGCTTTTTTTTGTTTTTGGTACTTGAACTATTTTTCATTTTGTCTCTTTCTTTTTCTTGTGATTGCAGTATTTTCCTTTGCAACATTCTTCCTTTGCAGCTTTTCCTGTTGCAGTCCTTTTTTGTGTTTTTTTTTTAAGTTCACATCTTTGTAATTTCTGAGTTCGCATCTTTTTAGGGCATCATTTTCTTTTAAAAAGAAGGCTGAATTTTTTTTATTTTTTTTTTACCTTCATTTTGGACAGGATAATATGTTTTTTCAAAGCAGAGAAATATAAGTTGAATATTTTATGGATTTGTGTTAAATGTCACATGTAGCCTCTTCTCCCACAATGATCCTGCTTCCATCAGTAAATGAAACTTCCAGGCTTCTGATCAATCTGCAGATTTTATCCTGGTTATAACAAGAGCAGGCAGCTCATTATAGTTCCTACAAGACCTAACAAAGAACATTAAGGATTGAGGAAACTGCACTGAAACATGTTTATGGTTAAGAAAGCTGACAGCGTGGAAACAACAAAGAAAGCTCTGAAAGTTTGTTTTGCAGTTTTTAATTTTTATGCTTTAAAAGAAACAAAAACGTTTCTAAAGTCTTTAAGTTCCTGGAAGGAATTTTTTGTCAGGTTTCTGTTATATTTTTCTTTTGAGTATTCAGTCTTACTTTACTCCTTTGTTTTCTAGTGTTTAGTTTTCTTTTTTCCATGTTTTATAGTCCTAGTTGTTTGATTATCATTTTGTTGTTATTTCCAGTCTTCTATTTGTTGCTCTCTGCTGCCCTCTTGTGTTCTCCTTTTTCCCTAGCTCTTTCCCTCTCTTGTTCTGTGCACACCTGCTCCCAGTTTCCTCATTAGCCCCCTCTCTGTCTCAGTCTCCTTTAAAAGTCCTCTCTCCTCAGTTCCTCTTTGCTTTGTCCTCGT
>NW_015151747.1:164867-168441 GCF_000732505.1 Cyprinodon variegatus
ACAGGTTAAAAACTTTCACTACTACTACTCACCAATTTGAGATTGGTGAGACAAAATTTAATGAACATTTTTTAATGTATGACCACTGTACAGAAGACTGCCATCTGATAAAAATATTTACACTGTGCGCATACAATTATTATTATTATTTTCCTAATCCCTGACTGATCATTTTTAATCTAGCGTGTATTATAGTATAGATTAAATTCATCATCCAGCTGCTGCTCTGCAGTATTCTCTCCCCAAGAGCTGAATCCTGGTCGTTTGGTTCTATCACCATCTTTCCACCAGTTCTCCATCGCTTCTGTGGCGCAGAATTTGTCCATATCTGGTCCTTTAAACATCAACAATAAAAATGAATAACCTTATTAATGCCAATAATTACTAATAACATATATAAACAAGTTAATGAATCTGTTAAAAAGTGGTGTTGTTACAATTTTTTTAAAAACAAAATCTGAAATGATGATATTACTGCATAATTCCTGTTCTGTGTCTATCCAGGGCTCGTCTAAGGGATTATGTTTTATCCATTTAGAGATGTATTGTAATCTATTTGCCTTTAAGATGCACCCCCTCCTCTTTGGCATAATGAGGCAGAAATGCAGACAGAAATGTAGAAACAACAGGCAGAAATAAATAGGGTAAAAAAATACAAAGGAAGAATAAAACAGACAAAAATATTGTATAATGTTCATAAATAAAGTTGAAGATTATAACGGACGATAAATAAATAAGATAATTATTGCAAAGGGGAAAAAGATAAGCTAATTAAAAGAGATATGTATATATTTATGTCACACTGTATAATCTAATTTCTACTTACATTTACTTTACATTTCCACACACTGAACTAAAAAAACAAACCTAATTTTCCCGGTTTGATGGGACGATTGTCCTTCTGAGGCTGTGGCTCGTAGAGCAGCAGCAGCTCAGAGCTCAGTGTGATTCACAGCAGAGAGGCAGATAAAATAAAACCTCACTCTAACCAGTCATTCAGTGAGAAGCTGAGGCCTGAAGCTGTGATGTCATATCGATCTGTTGTCAGTGACTCTGTGGATCAGAAATGTTTCTCCCTCCTTTCAGGAAAAGAAAGTCATCAGAAATTCTGTTACAGGAACATTTCCTCCCTCCATTATTAATGGTTCACTATGCTGACATCAGTGGATCAAAACAATCAATCGGTTCCTTTTCTAAGAGAGACTGCAGAATAACACTCAGCAGGCTTCATGTTTAAAACCCCTGAAGACCGGCGGGCCGATTCAGGGCNTAACCTGTGCAGATTGGACTCACCTGGTTAATTGGCTGGGTAGATTAAATACATGACATGGAGATGACTTGTTGACTCCACGTTGCCCATGTCTGTTACAGACCTATTGTTGTGTCGTTACGCCATTGGCTGTAGGCTTTGCTTTGGGCAGGCGGTCTGGAACGCAGCGTGGTGGAGCAGGGTGGAGCAGGGTGGAGCAGTGACGGAGGAGTCAATCGGTGTCAGCCTGTGAAAGAGGCTGCCTGTAGGAATTATTAATGTCCAGCAGGTGTCAGTATTCAGTGACAGTCTCGACACAATATCAATACGGTTTGCAAAAGTATCGAAACGCTTCATGATGCCTCATGATCCCATCACTAACGGACATTATTGTCCCAAAGAACAAAAAAAATCCAAAGTAATCCTATAGTTACCGGGCATTCCAAGTGGTTTTTGCAGACAGTTTGCAACATGCTTGTTCTTATCAATGAAATTGTCTTTAAGCATATTAGATATTCCACCAATAACAGTTCCCCTCTGCGCTGCGTCACACCAACATATGACCAATAGGATGCGACTCTCACACTTGGCGAGTTGTTAGTGTCACTAACCGACACGTACCATCAGCTCAGTTGCGCAACCAGATGTACATCCAGGTTTCCATGAATAATGTAATCCTGGTACTAAAATTACTTATTTCTATCCTTAACTCACTAAAATATGCTAATACATATCTTTAAAAAACTGTTTTACGACTTTTCTGAGACAATGTTGATGCTTTTTACATTTTCTCTGTTAAACTGCTTGTTTGACGTCATCATGGGACACGCTCACAGCAGTCCGGCTACATCTGATTAAACTGCACTTTAGTTGTTATTTTTTTAGGTTACGCACTATATATCACAATGTTAACAAGAAAACTTAAAACATTAATGAACTGAATAGAATTGGATATCTGCTTTTACCCATGATGAGAGTTTTTTAGACTGGTTTACAGCAATAAACATGGATAACAAACACACACCTGTTGTTTAGTTGGGAATGAAAGTTGTAATGCTGACGCTGCGATCCTACGGTGACATCATATCTGTTACTTTCCATTAAAGGAAATGTCCGGCCAGTAAGGAATAATCAATGGATAATTTTTATACCTAAAACGAACACGTTTGTAGTGATTTAATTAATTTAGTGCTAATCAGTAAAAAAATATAAATATAGTAGCCCCTCCCTCCTGCCATCTTCCAGCAGTGACGTCACGGTGCGGTAAGCCTAGCGCCATTCTCCCCGCTTTCCAAGCTAAATCAATGGGNTCCTTTAAATCCAACTGGAAAAATGTGTTTTAAGCAAAGTTTACCGTCCATTGGAACATCATGAACATGATAACCTGCCTCCAGAAAGTTTGAAGCTCTCTGTATTACCACACACAATGGAAAAGAGTAACTTATCTATATTAGATTTAACACAAACATCAGGAATATTTGAATAGAAATGGGGAAGTTCTACAGGAGTGGGAATTATAAGTCTTAGTCTGAAGCGATTATAAAAAAACTATGGAAACTAAAACCTTTAAAAAGTGAACAGCTTAAGCCGGGCGGCCCGGTTCAGGGCCCAGCTGAGACCTCCTTATCTTCATCTATTTATAGAAATGGCCCAAACACAGTCACATGGTGTTTCATCCACACGCCTTTCAAATGGGCAACATGTTCAATAATAATAATAAAAAAGCATTTTGATTTATAGCTGTGTAAACAAATAAATTTAGATAAAACTCCACCTGATGTGTGCCTCTGTGGGAGTATTGCATCAGCAGGTATTCATGTTTAGCCCCGCCCCCTAATGGCCTCCATCATTGGAAACTAGAGGCTCAGACCTTTCCAAGGAGGGGTCAGAGGTCATAGTGAGACCATTTCAGGTGATGGAACCGGCATGCGTTACATAAGCTGCTATCTTATTCTCATTTTCTATTCAGTTTGGTGATTTTATTGGTAAATTTCAATGAAAAAACAACTAAATCTGAGGAGCAAAGGCGTTGCCTCATGCAGAAGGTCCTAAAACCATTTCCTCCTAGCTCTCTGCCCACTGAAACCTTTGTGGAACAAACATGTTTCTACTCATTCAGTCCAAATCTGCTTGAGTTACAGCAAGGCAAAAGATGTTTCATTTTGTCTTTGTTTAATCACCAATAAATCATAAAATAGTGATTCCACCTGAAAAATATTCATCAATGCCTTTCTGTCATACAAATAGAAAAAATTGTATTTCCAATTCATAGTTTGGAGCTGAACTTGCTTTAATTCACATGTAATTTCAGGTGGAATTTGTTCC
>NW_015151747.1:168725-171310 GCF_000732505.1 Cyprinodon variegatus
TATATATATATATATATATATATATATACAGTATATATTTTAATGCGTTGTAAGGTAAATAATACAAAGGCAAATAAATAAAGAAGCTAATTAAAAGAGTTATATACATTTATGTCTCACTGTATAAGTTAATTTCTACTTACATTTATTTGTTTATTGTATTTTTGTTGGCAATTAATTGTATGCTTATTTATTTATTGAGCATTTATTTATTTCTGTATTTATTTTTGAATATGGCAGAGTTGGTCCTCCATAAATGAGGCATCTTGAAGCCAAACTGCGTTGATTCTGTCTCTCAGAATACTGACACCTGCTGGACATTTAAAGACACTACAGGCAGCTGATTGGACTGAACTGAATTTATTTGATGACCTAGATCCAGTGTTAATTTCATCAGCTTTTTTAAATTTAGTCTTAGTCATATTTAGTCATTGCCTTCCTGATTTAGTTTTAGTCTTAGTCTAAATGACGAAAATCAATTTTAGTCTTTTTAGTCATTTTAGTCAACGCTGTAAATAATAGAACTTCTCCACACACAGCTTCTCTTTTTCTCTATTTTATTTATATAACACTGTGTAGAATAGAACTTCACATTCTGATTCTTTTTAACATATATCCCTCTGCACACATTGAACCTTCTGTCGGCTTGTTTCATCATTTCCTCCAAGTCTTCATCCTCAATGGTCGTTGCAGGCAGGTCAGAACTCCCAATTCAGTTTGCCACTGAGTTCTCCAGGGTTTCTGCTCGTTAATGCCGCGCGCACCAACACACCTGTTCCTGCTACTACAGCCCCCCCCGTTGATCACCTTCTTCCATGGCAGCTATTGGATCCTCAGATGTCGCTGAGATTCTCTGTTTTCTTTCCTGCCATGTTGAAGCTGCAGACTTTGGTGGCGTCCTTCCTTCTGTGTTTTCCTCCGGGTTGTAAACCAAATGGCTCCATACATCCAGGCGTTGTTTAACAAACCGCACACCGGTATCTGCAATGACTGTGAAGTTGAGCTATGAGCATTAGCCCTCTGCTGCTACTGACTGAGCGGCGCGAGGCGCTGTGGGACAGGTGCCATGTGGGACAAACAGCGCAACAACCCGGAATCTGCTATGAAGCTCAAGAAACACTGAAATTAACAATTACAAATTAATCATAATTACATTTCTTAATGTCCGATCGTCAATGGATCTTAAATTAATCTGTCTTAGTCTCGTTGACGAAAAGAATATTTTATTTTCGTCAAAATTTTTTTTTTATGGAAACAATTTTTGTGCATCATCATCATAGGAAAAAGGGGAGTTGATGAAATATTTTCGTCATCGTTTACGAAATTAACACTGCCTAGTACCAGTGGTGTCAAAAGTTCACACATTTTGCTACTTCAGTAGAAGTATGGATCCTGCAGTTTAAAAACACAAAAGTTAAAGTATCAACTTGACCTCTTTACTCAGGTAAAATTTAAAAAGTATGTGCTCCAAAAACTACTTAAAGTAAAAAAGTATAAAGTAACCTTTAAAAAAAAACAGCCAGATGCCGCTATATGAACTGAAAGCTCTAAATTTCGACTATTTCTAAAATCCTCTGAGATAGGGCCAAGGATGAGGGAGGTCTGGTTGGTCTCCGTCTCCCGATACGCTCTCGCCTGTGTCCTCCTCTAAACAGCCTGCTATGGATGGTTTACAATGTGAAATAATGAAACAGTAATACAGGTTATTATGCTAATTAATGGCATGTTACAATCATCAGGTTTATATTTGCACAATGCAATAATAATCGATCCTTGTGTTTTCTTCTTTCCTGTTGATAAAAAATCAAAAATATAGTTCTTTCCCTTCAGGACTCTGTCCTTGGCTTTTAAAGGCATGAACACAGGATCAGTGGTTCCCTCCTTCAGCATGTTGCAGGTGGAAGTCGAAGGTTTGCAGGCATCAGCCTGGGGTCACAGGTCTTTACAATCCATCCCAGCGTGAAAGTAAAGGTCCCACAGCACCATACTGCCGTGGCCTCAGTGACGCTTTCACTGCGGGGCCTGAGTGTTCAGCATGATGAAAGGTTTCAATCAACATTATTTTATTGTTTCCCGACCATAGAACCATGTTTGTTTGCTTTGTTTCCTGCAGGCCGTGTGACTTTGGACAATCTTTGAGGAAAGTTTCCCTCATCAAGGCCTCTGCAGGGAAATCCAGACCAAAGCTGCTTTTCTATTGGTTCTTTAACCTGCCTGTCAGTTCAGGTTAAAGCTCTGTTTCCATCAGTACTTTATGCCGCCTCCATTTTCAGGTTATGGAGTAAAATAAAAAGATAAACTGGAATAAAAGAGATTTTCAAAGTTTCTGATATTGTTTCATAAACTAACTTTACCTGAAATATTTCAACTTATTTCTTTCTGGCCTCTGCTTTGATCTCTGCTTTGATCTTTGGTTTTAATAATGATAAAATGATATTTGTTCACTAATGTTCTCCATCAGTCCTCTGAGGCATAATCTGCTGATATTATGAGATTAAATCTAAGACAGGGCCGACTGTACGACCAAACACTAGTAGCAATAAACCTTTGTTGTCATTTCTGCTTTTAATAAATATTCCTTTTAA
>NW_015151747.1:171654-176017 GCF_000732505.1 Cyprinodon variegatus
GCTACATAATAAAGAGACGGCGCATCAGTAGGTGATTTATCTCGCAGCGGCGAATGGACTGGATTAGTATTCCGGTGGGAACGCTGACAGAGCCACAGAGGGCTGGGAGAGCTCCTGTCAAAGCTCAGCTCTCTGAGTGACTGAGATGGCGCCATGCAGGCTCAGAAGTTCTCTGCAGAAAACACAAAGATGTCTGCAGCTAAACCTGGAGTTACACTGAGCTTAAGTTTTAGTTTATACTTTTTAAAGGAAAACTAATAAAAAAATATGAGATGATGGCGCATAGGTGGAGGTTATGTGACGAGCATGAATCGGTTTGAATCAGTCTGGATAAGAAGGTTAAGATCTACCTTAACATGATAAAATGCTTAAAATCAAGACGCTTTCAAGATGAATTACAGTTTCAGTTTGCTCAGATGTCAGGCAGAATGCCCTCTGGAGAAAAGTTTTATCCTCAGACTAGAAAACAAAGTATCCCTTTTTAAAGAAACCACAGTGATGATAGCATCATGGGCCTGCTGGCCGCCGCAGGGATGAACGCATGGCGACATGCTTGGAGGACGGAAGATGGAAGGCTTTCAGAAAATACTTCATCTTCATTAAAAGGCATGTAAAACTTGGACACAGCCGAGCATTTTAGCAATACAGTCAAACTAAAATCATGTCAAACTGGAGTTCGAGCTAAGGCAGACGGGCATCAGGCTCCTGGAACAATTAAAAAAATAAAAACAGAGCAGAGGGACAAAAGATTTTAAATCATATTTCTCAACTAAACTGAAAACTGTGACCCTCTAAAACACATTTTCCAGAAAAAGATGATTTACCTTTCAGACGGATGGAAAGACATTTTAAAACTCATAAAATGATGGATTGCATTAATCTAGACTGAAATAATATGTAGGCTACATGTGACTGAGGCTAGCTAAGCTAACTGCGACGATTCAGAGCTATTTATAAATCGCCAACCCACTTCTTTCTAATTCCTCGTTCAACCAACCAGGCGTGTGAGAACTTTATTAGTAAAAAATCTTTCAGTCTTAAACAAGCTCACATCCTTACTACAGCTGCCACATGACATCACCATAGCAACGACCTCCTCTTCCTGCAACAAGCTTCTCACTGTTTATACGCCAACTGGCTTCCTGTTCATTATATATAAAGATTACATTTTATCTTCTAAATTAAACTGTAATCATAATAAAAACTGATATTTTCCATTACACTTTTTAAAGTATCAAAATTGTTCATTTTTGAAACAAAAACAAGTCATTTCTCGTGATCCTGGCACTGATGGCTGACTTGATTGCTCTTTCCATTCACCTGTTTAGCTCCGCCCGGTTTCTCATTACCGCTCATCTGATCCACCTGTTCCAGCTCCTATCAATGCTGCCTGTTTTCCAGCCATCAGTGCCAGATTATTCCAGCCAATTGTGAGAGTTTTCTAGCAATCTGTAAGTTTCTGATTTCCTGATCCTGACTAGTTTCTGTATCTGGACTTCTGAGTTTTGGTTGCCCCTGCTCTGCTCTGTTGCCTGATCTAGTTTTGGACTTTTAGCTGGATTCTGGCTGCAAACTAACCTGGACCTGTCTTCTGACTCTGGCTTGGATTATTCCTATGGTACCTCTGCATCTCTCTGATCTTCTGGTCTGGACTCCTGGCTTCGTTAGCTGCTCTGGTTTCTGCCTCTGGACCCTCCTGCTCATCAGCGTCTGCTGGCTGCTCTGCTCCCGGGACTCTCTGGGCTCCCGCCGCATGTTGTGGAGAAGTCATCCGACTGACTCCCACTCCTCCCTCTGGACACGAACTGAACTCTTAACCAGAGAATCCAGCAAGCCGGTCCCAGCTGACGCATCTCAAATCCAGAGCTTTTTAATAAATCGACATTCTTTTCCTGAAATCTGGGTCCAATTATCTGAGCCATGACATCATCACTGTTGAACACAGATTTCTTTATGATATAATTCATGTTCACTTAAAGTGAAGAAAAACCATCCTGAAACAAGAACAATTCTCACTTTATCTGTAACTACCTGCCTGCCTATCAGTTTAGTTCACTACTGAGAGAACTGTAAAATTAATTAATTAGTTCATATTTCTCTCTGTAACTTTTCTGTAACTTCTTTTATTTTTTATTCTTTCTTACAATGGATTAAAATGATCTAAATCAAACTTTGCAGTTTTTATTACACTTCAGGTGCGTGACCTGAGTGAAGTTGGGCCCCCCCCCCCACCTTCTTTAAATCAGACGAAATAGGTGTCAAACGTTTGTGCAGCAAAGAATTTCGTTTGTGCCGCTTTCGTTTTAAAGATATAAAGAGATGTTTCTAGAGGTCAGCAAAGGTCAACCAGCCCCCCCCACTTTCTTCAAATCTTCAAATCCAAAGCAGCACAAACGGGGGGGCCAACTTCACTCAGGTTTGTGCGTGTAGAGACCGAATGACCCGGTGCTTTTCTTCCAGCAGCAGTGCAGAGCATCTCATCCTCTCCTGCAGGGAAGTTTGCTCACAGCCAATCAGATTCAGGATCTAAATATCCACCAAATGCTCAGCGTTAACAACCCTTTTATCACCTGGTCCAGATCCGAGGAGGAATTGGTTCTTAGATAGGGTACACAAAGGACGAAACATGTTTAAGCACTAACAGAATTTATTCCAGTCATGGTTAACATAAATCATTGATAAAAGCACTAATCTCACCTTCTATTAGGTCCTTACATCTCAACCATTCAGGGAGAACCTGCTGAAAAGCAGAGAGCCTCTGACTGTCTCTCCCAAAAGCCCCCAGTATTACCAGACTTCCCATAGAAGGTGATGCTGGAGCCACTCTGGTCAAAGTCCATTCAGGCTGACCCACCAGAAGAGTCAGCAGATATAGAAATAAACAGATGGAACAGTTATTTATTTAATACAGAAAATAACATGAAAGGAAACTAATGTTCAGCTGTTCTCTGTTGCTTCCTGTTTGCTTCAACATCGGAATCCCTCCATCGGATCTAGTGTGATCTAGATCTAGATGCCAACTTGAAAGTAACTTTGCTGTTTACTGCTCTAAATATGCGACGCATCAATGCAAGCAGAGATAAATCAGAGCTGCTCTTCTCTTGTTTCTTGGGAATTCAGTTATTTTCTTTGTTCAGATCAGTTTCCAGCTAATCTCTCTGTATCTATGGGACTTCTATTGTTCATATCACTGAAAACATTCCAGAAATTATTGCTCATAATAATTTATATTTCAGTCAGTGGGGGGATAGTGTGTGTGTGTGTGTGGCCATGTCTTTAATACCTGGTGGGGAATATGCTACATTTTGGGGACTCATAGGTACTTGTGGGGACCAACAACTGGTCCCCACAAGGAAAGTTTCTCTTCTTGGGGTGGGGGTTAGGTTTAGGACTAATGTGTGAATTGAGTTTAGGTTAGGTTTAGGGATAGGTATGTGTGGTTATGGTCACGGTTAGGACATATAAATTAGTGGGAAATGAATGGAAGTCAATGGAAGGTCCCCACAAGGACATTGTGACACAACATGGGTGTGAGTGTGTGTGTGTGTGGGGGGTGTCAATAGAAATTAGAAAATGATAATTTTCCAATTTCTATTGTTAATAACAGCAATGGCTTAGATCTACTAGGCCAGCTGCATCATTATCTGTCCCGTCTCACAACTAAAGGAGCCATTATTCAGGCAGGACAGACTGTGGGATTACTAAACCTTTATTAAACAAACAGCTCTGTGAGAACAGCTGCTATGAAACGCAGGTTAGTGACCACGTAAATCTAAGGAATATTATGAATGTGACTCACTAACCTGGTTTACAAGTTAAGTCCATGGCCAGAGAACCAGGTAGGATCGTGGTAGTGGGCTGCCAGCAACATGCAGCAGGGGCTGCCCAGAGTGTCCCAGATGCTGCAGCTCCAGAGAACGACCAGGAGTCCGGAGCCAGGTCAGGCAAACCATTCAGACAGGAAGAGGCAGGCTCAGTGTTTGAGAGGCAGAACGGGTCAGGATCAGGTGATCAGAAACACCAAGGAACTCTAAAAACACTCTCACCACTGGCTAGAGAGAACGAGAATAATCTGGCCTTGATGATGATGGATGCAAGCAGCTTAAAAAGATGCAGGAGCAGGTGGATCAGATGAGAGGTAATGAGCAACCGGGCCGAATTGAACAGGTCAATGAAATGAGTAATCAAGCCAGTCATCAGATAATGAGACTATTTAAACATTATGAGCTTCAGGTTAACCAAAGTGCAGGACCCAGCTGATCAGTTGTGGTTTCCATATATAGTTCATGCAGTCCTTTTCTTATGCTTGTTATTATATTTAAATCAGTAGAGTCTGTTCCTCCTATAAATATAAGTTATTATT
>NW_015151747.1:177523-178674 GCF_000732505.1 Cyprinodon variegatus
GCCTCAATGGCTGAAACTAAATGGAGAAACTAAGACTTCCTGCACAAAGACAGAAGGATGGATTTAGTTTATAAATAATCAGCATCTCTGGTGATTATTTATGGTTGGAATTATTATCAAGTAGTAAAATGAACCACTTTACAACCATCATTGGAAATATGCAACAAACCCTTCGGATTACCAAGATAACATGAGCATTTCCTCACTGCCAGCTTTTATATTCAGTTAACAGGAACCTTTGGAGGCTCCAGTTTCTGTTACAGCTGCTCACTGTCATTGGAGATGTTTGCCAAACATGAATCTGATATAAATCCTCTGAAATAGCTCACTGTCAGATCAAGAAACATTCAAACATGTTCAGAACGTTTACATTTATATAAGAATGAAGCTCCTCTATCTATCCATAAATAATCATCTGCAGAGATTCATCCCCTCAAGTCTGGCAGTTAGATGATGGAGCTCTTTTCACTGTTTGCAAATGGGGATAATATTAGATCTGGAGACGACTTGCCTGCTACTCAGCAACGTTATGGAGTTCAGTGCTGCTGAGATGAAGCACAGCAATGTCTCTAAAATGAAAGGTGACCCAGACACAGCAATTTCTAAATGAACTAGCAGCTCACATCACCACAAAACACTGTTAATGAGCTGCATGTAGATCAGGCGTCATGATATGAGCATCACATTTACAGCTTATGTGTTTGTGGCCATGTTTTTGTTACTCTGTGGGGACAATTTACCAGAAACAGACACAGAAAATCCTGTTGGACGAGGTTGTGGTGTTTAGCGCTCATTGGAAGTCAACTTCATGGGTCTGACAGGAAGAGAGACGAGGTTACAAAATAAATCACATCCGCTTTGGGGGAAAATCCAAAATAAAATCTGTTCATCTCACGTCAAAGAGTCAGTTTGGAGTCGCCCATCGCGTTTATAGCAAGCAGGACAGACTGGAGCAAAAACATTAAAATAGAAAACTTTCCCCATTATGGGAGCTCAGGAGGAGAGAAAACAGATAAAGAAGTGATCCTCCAGAATAGGAGGAGCAGACAGAAGGTCAGCGCAGCGTATCTCTCTCACCTCTTTATGGAAAAAGAAAGAAAAACTGGGATAAACTTCCCAGATCTCTCTGAGAATCACCTCTCTGTCACCAT
>NW_015151747.1:180326-182437 GCF_000732505.1 Cyprinodon variegatus
TAATAAGCTTTCCTCTGGGCAAAGGCTGCTAATAGAGTCGATTTTCTTTCACCTCTGCCAGCTTGATCAGATCAATGGAGGAGCTTCATACTTTGTAATGTTCATGTTTTCACATTTTCCGCTTTGCAAGTTAATGTCAGTAATGTTACGTCTAAGATCTGCAGCTCAGGCTAAAATATGCATCGGTCTGCATATAATTAATGTTGAAATATGCACCCTCCAGAAAGAGCCTGTTTGTGTAATTTAATCAGAATTAGATGGGGGGGGGGATGATGAGTGTTTGTTGGCAATATTTTATTCATTTTCTAATTATGCAAACAGTAATCCTTAACTCATCGTATCCAGTTTGGTTTTTAGCATCTACTGCAGATGAATAATGAAAGATTCAGTTTGTTTATTCTTTGACCGTAATCAGCGTTTATAGTGGACACCCACTGTGTACAGAAAATATTCTCAGCCCCCCAAATGACTACAGACGGGGGTTCCAGTTGCCTCCATGGCCACTGGTGAGTAGCACCCAATGGGGGGGTTCCTTCACCTCCAGCTGGGCTCCTCTACCAGAGCCCTGGGAGCCTGAGGGTTCCTCTCGGTATCTTAGCCGTCCCTAGAACTGCTCTTGTAAAATCTCACTTTCCCCTCCAGTTTGCTTGCTGGGTGACTTTGAGGGAAGCTCTATGGAATAAAATCAGTTTGCATGGCTTCACTGCATTATGTATCACAGAGAAAACTATCCTCATGAATTGGAAAAGTGAGGATAAACTCAGCATCAATCAGTACAGAGATCTGCTGTTGGATCATATTAATGATCAGCATCTGCATCCCCATCAGACCCATCTCTCTGGGCTCCTTTGATCGTCTTCACTTAGTGTAGTGGGGGGCTGTGGGGTGCGTCCTACGGGGCGCGGGGGCTGGTTCGGGGGTCCTGGGGGCTCAGGGTCACTTGGAGTGGGGAGCCTGGTGGATAGGATATCAGAAGGGCTTCGGTTCTGGCTGCCTGTCTCAGTCCTGGTCGTGCCGTCGCCTGGTGCGGCTTTGTAAATGTATTCATGCAATAAGATATAACCTTTCAATTCAATTCAGTTTATTTATATAGCGCCAAATTCACAACGCGTCATCTCAAGGCACTTTACAATTCAACCAGATCATACAGTCAAAACCAAACCGTTCATGGAATCATTATATTTCTTTGTTTAATCTTCATTATTTCCTCTCAAAGATGAACCTCCAGCCCCTAAACTCTCATGTTGGTCTGGAGGAGCAGAGCTTTGGTGCTCTGAAGGTGTTCTCCCTTAACACCAAATAATCTAATGTTAACGTTATTTAAAGGAAATTGTGATCATTTATGGAATCTGTAAGAAATTGAAGGTTTTATACTAAAGAGGAATTTTGCAATCCACAGGGACTTTATATAAACACATTCATAGAGCCATTGGTGATGATGCATCAGTGAGATAGTAATGTTCCTGAGAAGGAAACTGAATGGGAAAAGAGCCATACTGTTCTATTCTTTGCAGACAACAGAGTGATGTATTTTCAATGAGCCTCGGCGTTCATCCTTGGAAGAAATGTATTATTCTTATTGTTTGTTCAGGGGTAATGTCTACAAGCAAAACATTACTGGTTTAAAATTCAGCCCTGCTGTTCAGGTCGACCTAACACACAGAATAAAACCTCAGACAGTGATTCATGCTGTGATAAGAGTCAAGAAGCAGGTAAAAAGGAGGGATCACAGGTCAGAATGGTGTCACATTTCTTTTCTTTTGTATCTCCAGAGTAAATCACTGAGGATGGACTCCACCTCATAGGAAGGCATATAGGTCACAAAGCAAAGAGGATGCAGAGGTTTGTAGAAACAGCAGCAACTGTTAATCTAAATAGTTTCACTTCCAAGGAGCTGTCACACTAACCCATCCCGCTCCGTATAAAATGATGCTCATGACGACTACTCTTCTTCTGCTATATTAAGCTCATGTCAACAAATAGAAATACATTTTCCAACTATGATTTAAGAGAATTTATAAGATTGTATATTCATTCAGAAAGGCATGTCTTTAGGATCCCATTTAAATTTTAGCTTGTATTAGCTATAAATGGTGTTGGTGACATGTATC
>NW_015151747.1:184359-185918 GCF_000732505.1 Cyprinodon variegatus
GGTTCATTTCATTTCATTCTTTCAAGTTCAGAAACTACAGATTTGATTCCAACTATTCATTCAGAGCTATTGATAAGAAGCTAGTTTCAGTTTTATATTTTCATTTTTACATAAATTAACTTTCGTCTTATTATTTTTCATACCTAAAACCAATATTTTTCGGGCCATCGTGTAATGGTTATAAAACCTCTGAATAAATATAAAAAATATAAAATCCCTGAAAAGAAAAAAAAGTCTAAATTTAATACTGTATGATGCTTTTAACAGATGGAAAATATAATATATATAAAACTTAATTTCTGTAATAGAGTAAAGTTACTGGGAACCAACTCTGTTTATCTGGAGATCGATTATCGATTATTCTAGTCTGCAGAGTGAAGCAGTGAAAAAGAGACGCAGGTTAAAATTTGTTTTGAATCGTTTTTATTGAAGTTTAATTTTCGGACTATTTGAAGACTGAGATGTTTCAACATTTTGTGTTTTAGTTGTTTGTTTGCTGATCTTTTCTTAATTGTTTGTGTCTGAAACGTGTTTCTTCTGCTCATCCTTTACCACATAGTGACAGCAGTAACTCCGTCTCTGTTTGTTTCATTTTTAAGGTTAATATTCTGACTATTACAAGTTAAAGATCTATATTTGTGATTATTAAGTTCAGAAAACAAGTAAGGAACATTAGCAGTGACCTGAGCAGGCAGAGTAAATGTAGATCTGCTTAAAAGTTTTTCATTTACTTTAGTTTTCTGGTTAGTTTTGTCCCAGATCATAGAAAATGCTGCTACTGTGGTTCTTTAATGTTTGTACTCAGGCAGGAGATGTACTCTGATTACACGGACATGCCTGTATATTTGCTGCTGTATTGCAGTACCTTTTCTTTGTTAATGTAACATAAAAAAAATAAATAAGATTAGGACTCTGGAAGTGACAGAATTAACACAGTAACCGTCTGTTTTTCATTATTCCTCTTTTCAGGAGCGTAACACCAGCACGTTATCCACGGGTACCAAAGTAAACTAATAAAAACATTATTGTTCTATAGAGCTGTAGTATTGTCAGTACTTTAGAAATAATGGTTCATTTTCTTCCAAGGCTCAGCTGGAGACTAGTTCCCAATAAACCAGCTTTAGGGTTTATAAATAGTTCCAGAGGTATGAAGACGTCTGCAGAAATCTCTGTGTTTTCCACCTGAGGAATAATGATCTGTGAACCATTTTCGCACCATGATTATGATCAAACAGAGCGTTTGGTGCATCCATGGAATAATAATAAAATTCCCTGGAGATCCTCGTCTCGTCAGCGGCGACGACCGAGCAGGAAGTTGAGCGGCTCGGTTTAGAGGCGACACAAAATGGCGGTTTGATCTTCAGCCGCTGCTGCGTCTCCAAGGCTGACTGATGGAAGCTGTCATCTGCTAAACTCATCATTTTCTGTCGTCACTTTCCAAACATGTCCAATCATTCTTTATCAGCTGGTCACACTTTTCTCAGACAACTTTTATAAACCATCATTCCACCAATACATTCTGGGTTGTGTGTAATAAACTACTTTGTTGTAATGAACTA
>NW_015151747.1:189410-190248 GCF_000732505.1 Cyprinodon variegatus
TGAGTCACTCCACTTCCTGCTGCTAAATTATAAAACTCTTCTCAGCCCGTATTTCATCCAATCAGCTTCCCTCGCTCTGCCAGATGTGTCATTATTGCTCTGCAGGAAATGTGGATTTCAGCTCTCTGTGTTTTCTGCTCACCAGATATCTGATTGCACACATGCATTATTCATTGGAACAATTATTAATTGCTTTTCTGTGAACTACCAATCATCATCGGTCGGTTGGTAAACATGCAGGTAATGTTTGAAGCTTATGTCGTGTATTTGTTCAGGTCTGACCTCTTGTTTGTCTTTGGATTATTGCCTGAAGCCCTGAAAAGTCATTACAGCAGAATAAACAACAATAAATATATTGATGCTGCTATTGGTCATCAAATCCATCATTCTCAGTAGAAATGAGATTTAATTAGTTTCCTAATATAACCTGGACTTTAATTAACCAGATCTGCCTAATCGAAACTGAACACAATCTTAATTAAAATCATTTTATCAGCAGCGTAGAAATCACCGCTTAGAATCTGAGTTCGGTGAGACGGCAGGAAACAGAAAGGAAACAGGGAAAGAACGTCTGATGGACTCGTAACGAGGACAGTTCCTACAGTACGTTATGGATTAGTGTCAAAATAGCGTTTCAGGCGCTGCTAATATTCACACTGGATACGATGTCTTCATGCTTTCACTGCTGCTCACAGCTTTAGGATCTAAAACAGATTAATATTAATCTGTTCAAGTTTAACAGCTTTGGTTTGGAGCTGTGATAAATGCAGCTGATGCTGTTATGTTCATTAATGTGAAAACAGGAAAGACTGAATGATCATAGAAATAGAAGCTCTTT
>NW_015151748.1:0-6460 GCF_000732505.1 Cyprinodon variegatus
CCATCCATCCATCCATCCATCCATCCATCCATCCAGGCCTGTCAGCCAATCAGATGGCAGCTTGTTTCTTACCGCAGCAAAGCTGCTGTTCTGGAGGAATGAGGTTAGATTGAGTTCTGGGCTCATTAGCTGCAGAGCTGTGGTCAGTCTGAAGATGGAGACGCAGAGGAAACCTGCAGGTTTTATGATGGCGTCCTGCAGCTGCTCTGGAGTCTGACTCCTCCCTGCAGCTGCAGCCTGAACCTTCTGGCTGGTTTTTCATTCATGCTGCATATTTGATTTTATTTCCTCTGCAGAGGCAAACATAAGGATGTTTACAGACTGCAGAGACATCAGACCTCTGAATATCTTCTGTTGTTATAACCATCAGTGTGAGACATTAGACTTTTCTCTGGTGAAGCTCAGGTGTTTGTTTCTCTGTTTTAAGCTGCAGGGGATAAAATAAAACTCCCAGAAGATGCTGTCCTAACCTCCCTGTAACAGAACAGAATCTGTTCATTAATGATCCAAACTCACTGCTTTCAGATGTAATAACATCCTCCTCCCATCTTTAATGATCCAAACCAGGAGGAAAACTCTTCCCTTTGGATTCATTTCAATGGTTTAAGTTCAACTTAATGTCTCAGCAGCTTCTGGGCTGCAGGTGGATTCCAGGAGAGGAGGACTTGTTTTATTGATTAGACGAGAGCATCAGATACACCTGAACCGATTGAAAACAGGTTCCTGGCAGACGGATTAGAAGGATCTACAGAGCAGAACATCAGGAAACAATCAGAGGAACATCTGGGAGCAGCTTCAGTGATCTGTGGTCCTCAGACGGATCATCCACCAGCTCACAGAGCAGGGAAGAGTTTGGAGAACCTGATCTTTAGATTCCCAACCTTCTCCCCTCAGAGGAGGCAGCTTCTCTGGTTTCAGAGGCTTCTGGGATGGACCAGATGGATCAGGACCAGCCTGATGTCAGGAACCAGTCGAGCAGAGAATTTAGAGCAACATCTGCTGCCTTCAGGACCACATCTTCTCTAGTGATGTCATCAGTAGATGGCTGAGGAAGCAGAGCTGCTGGACTGAGCGGTCCTTATGGATGGAGACAGAAGAAGCAGAGATCTGCACCAACTGGTTGGGAGGAGGAAGATCTCCCAGTTTCTTTGTTCCTTGAATCAACAGGAATGATGGATTTATGGAGGGAAGCGAAGTGTTTGGGAAGCTGAACATCTCCCGGAGAGAGAAGATCACGCAGCAGCTCTAATTGGAGACGATGGATCTGGCTTTAATTGTCAGCAGCAGAGTTTGAGGCAGCAGGCGGCTGCAGCGTGTTTACAGTCAGCAGGATCATTAAGCCGCCGTCTGGGATCATCTCAGGATGATTAAACACTGAGCATTTCCCCGTCAGAAGGTACTTCCTGGTTTCAGTCGGCGGCTGCATGGAGTTAAATGAAAAGAGCTTTAGGCTCTGATGGTTCATTTTCTGCTCAAACTCAGGCTGACGTTTTATCTGAGGGAGAAACATCTGCACACATGTGGCTTTGACCTTCATCACCACCAGAAGGTCTTCCTCTGGTTCTTTCAAGGTGTTAAAAAAAGAAACAAACCAGAATCTGTTCATCTGAGACTCAGAGCTGGAGATCAGGAGCAGCCGCTGCCTCCTGAGGCCTTCAGTGGATCTAAGGCCTGCTTCCTGTCTCTCATTGCTCTCTGTGTTTCTGCAGCCGCCAAGAAAGCCCAGTGGCTGGAGAAGGAGGAGAAGGCGAGGAGGCTGAGGGAGAGCCAGCTGGAGGAGCGCAGGAGGAAACTGGAGGAGCAGAGGCTGAAGGCGGAGAAACGCCGAGCTCTGCTGGAGGAGAAGCAGAGACAGAAACTGGAGAAGAACAAGGTGAGGATCTACAGGCGGCGATTCAGGATGTGAAACTATTTTATTCTGCAGT
Organism: Cyprinodon variegatus; assembly: GCF_000732505.1. NCBI lineage: Eukaryota > Metazoa > Chordata > Actinopteri > Cyprinodontiformes > Cyprinodontidae > Cyprinodon > Cyprinodon variegatus. Next base: position 1,926 of record NW_015151748.1, read on the forward strand.
AAGGCTTCGTTTTATTGGCTGATGGGGAAAATGGAATCAGTCAGACAGAAAAATGGGATTTTAGCTTCAGACCTCGTGGATAAAGCTCAGGAGAAAAATCAAAGACTGGAAGCTAAAAGGACCCAAACTGAGCCAATAATAATCTAATTGATTTTTATAGATTTTTCATATTCAATCAACAGACATCCCATTCAAAAAATACAGAACAAAATGGTTGGCTCAACATTTGAATGACAGAAAAAGGTCAAAACCACAAACTAGCAACAAGACGGATCCTACCAGACACGCCGCCCCGTTCCAGACTCTCTTAGGCTGAAACTAAATACCTACATTTGAATGACAGTAATAACCACACTGGTGATAATTATGGGAAAAACAAATAAAAAAAAAGGAGGGGGGGAATAAAGAGGCTAGTTATCCTGAATCAGATGGAAATTCAGATTCAAAGTAGGACATAAAGGCGGCCAGACTTTGAAATATTTTTTAGTATTGCCTATAAAGTAAATCTAAAATAAATTAAAGATGTCCCATCAGCCCCTCTACCCGCCTTTGTGGCGCTGCCTTTATCCAATTAAATAACATCAGTCTCCCAGCCAACAATGACAATGATCACAGAACGGCTGCCTGGTCCAGTTTAACCAGACTGGAAACATCTAGACGTTTACAGGCTGGTTTCTCTTTAAAGTAAACTATTAAAAGGTTAAAGGGGAACGCCGTTTTTTTACATTGGACCCTTGATTTTACATTATTACATCATGTTCTACTCACCTATATGAGTTTTGTGTCAAGGGACCAATGTTAAAAAAGGCGTTTCCCTTTAAAGAGACTTCATTAGAGTTGGTTAAAAAAAACAGGACAGAATATCTTACTAATAATTATATTTTCACTTTTCCTATTTGATTATTTTTATTGTTATTAGATGTTTTATAGTCTACATTAATCCACAGGAGCGATATGAGGCGGCCATCAGGAGGTCCACCAAGAAGACGTGGGCTGAGATCCGCCAGCAGAGGTGGTCGTGGGCCGGCGGCCTCAACCAGACCTCCCGCAGAGAAAGTGAGTTTCTGATGAGGAGCTGGGAGGGGCAGAGTGTTCGGCTACATGTCATTTGACTCTTTCTGTTGCACAGACTGCAGCTCACTGCTGCAGCTGATGCAACGCCAGGAAAAGGCCTGCCTGCCTGGGGGGGCGGGGTTACCGAGGGCGATGACCCACACAGTTGTCCCTCCTGCTAACGCTAACATTCCCTGACTGTCTCTAGTCCTGTTGCTGGAGAGTAACAGACCTTCTGAGTCTGCGACATGCTGGAGGAATCCTCAATCTATCTGACTCTGTCTTTATTTTCATTGTCTTTATTTTGGAACACGCACCGTCCCTTTAAATCCACCATGTTTTCTATCTGAACCCTGAACTTTCCTCAAACCTCCATCCCTGCCTCCTGCAGTCTGCGTCCAGATGGGCTGAAGTTTAGTGGGGGGGTAGTGAGCACCTGAAGGCAGCTGTGTGATCCAGACTGGTGGGGGGGGGCATTCCTGTCTCCTGATGGCAGTGGGCGCCGCCACGCCCCGGGTCCCATATGAACAGTTGTTGTCTGTTGCGTTCTCTCCGGTGCAGGCAGATGCTCGGCCTCCACGGTCAACTTGCCCAGACAGGTGGACCCTGTCATTAACAGCAGGCTGTCCAAGTCCTCTGCCACGCTCTGGAACTCCCCCAGCAGAAGTAAGGACAGGCCGGCGTCAGTGTCCACCAGGCCTCCTCTTCCTCCCTCACCCCTCCTCTTCATCCCCCCTCCCTAATCTGGTTTTCTTTGGTTCTTCTTCTAACTGTTGTCTGTGGTGGCCTGCCTGCCTGCCTGTGCTTGGTGACCGGTCATTACCGCCTGCTTCCTCGTCCCGTCACGCTCTGGGTCTCGTTTGCATCCTGGGTTTTTATTTTAGTTGGTGGTTTGTCTTTGATTTGAGTCCTTTGCATTTTTGATCAGCCTCACATTTGCTTCATGGTTTATGGGCCTCCATCCGTCTCACCACCCGCTTCTTGGTTGTCTCCTTCACTGTGGTGATGGTGGGGGGGTTATACTGACTGTAGACAGTCAATCAGAGTGTAACTATTACACTCCCATCTGATCTATCCATGGGCGGTTCTAGACAGGGGCCAACGGGGGCCAGTGCCCCTGTAGATCATGTCCTGGCCCCTGTTATGGCCCCTTTACCGAAGACATAATACTAAAAGAAATGCTGATGATGATCTGCGCTGGAACAGACATGATTACTGATTGGTCCTTTGCATCCATCTCATTTGTTTTCTTTACAAATTCTTGTTTAATTATTTAAAAACAATAAGCTGATAGCTTCAGTGATAATGAGATACGATCCCAGTGTTCATCTGCTAAATGTTTTTTTTTTCAAAACAAATAAAAAACGAATTTTTACAGCTGAATTTATCAGTTTTTCTCAAGTTCTAATTGAGATTTTATAGAAAATTATAATTTTAACAGAAATTAAGTTAAAAAATATGTAAAATTCCTAAATAATGAGTGTATATTAACATAATAAGACAGAATTTTAATAAAACCTAATTGAATATAAACTTCCCTTCATGCAGCAGTCTTAATATATTGTTATAGCTTTCCCTGTTTTTAACTTTACGCTTTTCTGTTTCCCCTATGAAAACACACTGCCCCCCCCAGCCCCCGTTTGGTCTAGAACCGCCACTGGATCTATCATTATTTGTTTGTATTACTAGGCTGTTAAGTTTACAACTTAAATATCTGTTATCATTATTATTGTCAGCTGGACAGTCTTTGGTTACAATGACAGGAAATCACATTGAAAAACCAAATGTTAGAAATGTGTGATTTTCTATAGAAATGTGAATAATCCATAAAATGCTGCTTTAAGCTAAAGACCAACCGTCATATTGACGTTAGGGTTAAAAACTTCCTCCAAAAATGAATAACCCCAATAAATCAGAGACATGAATACTGAATTTGATTTTGCGTCTGATCAGAAAGAAAATAATGTCGTATGACGTGGAAAAAAGATTGGATCAGAAATAAAGAGGCGGCTGATGTGACTCAGGCTTTAAGAAACAAAATACCTGTTTAATTTAATTCATTTTGACTTAAATGTTTACAATATTAAGTGACATAAACAACAAAAGTAAATTCATAATGTCGGCTGGGTGGAAGTCAGTGGCTAGCTGTAGCATGCTAGCTGTGAAAGGATAAATAACCAGAATTTAGCTTAAATCAAAGATTTTAGCTTTGAAGAACTTAAAACTTTCATCGATTTATTTTTTTAAAAAGTAACATGATTTTCTTGTGAGTTTTTTTTATGGCTCTTTTTCACATTGGAGGGCTAAAGAGGAAAGGCTACCTTTAGCATGCTAACATGTTATGTCTTTAACACAGTTAGCAAAAAGCATGAATGGGACGTGTATTTATAGTATTTATGTTGTATAAATAAAAATGTGTGTTCATTTTAGATTAAAAGAAGTTAAATTAGAAGGGTTTTTTTTAAGTTCCTTTAACCTCCATTAGCTAGAAGAAACCACAAAGCTAATGCGCCACCATAGGATGCTAACAGGGCTAGCTTTAAAAAGCTAACGCGTTAAGCAGCTCGTCCTACAGCAGTTTTAGATGAATGCATGATTATTTTTTCTGAGGTGGATTTACTACTAAATACAGCAAAGTTAAAGTTAAGATTATTATCTAGTTTTACTAAGAAATTATCAATAGCAGCGTAGCTTTAGCAAGCAGTGGTCACCCCTACATACCTCATATATTTCATTTCATTATTTTCAGAGTGTTACTCAGTTGCTAAATGTAGATACCTTAAACATGAGTAACTTTTAAACTGAAAATGCTAAACTTGGTTTTAGCATTTCTGATAAATAGCCTAGAAAAGCATTCAGAATAGAAACTGAACTGTTTGTGTTACGCTGCATTCTTCAAACTCTAGGAGGCTGGAAATGAATCAATAAAGCCTTTTTCAGTTTGAGCTTATTCACAGTTTGGGCTTCAGTCTGTTTAAAATCAGAATTTAATTCAGCTGCCAGCTTTATCAGAACCCATCTTACAATGCAGGAATTGGAGGGTAATCCCATTTAATTGATGAACACTAAATTAGGGTTAAACAAGGTGAAACTTGTTGCTAATGGTGAGGAAATCCCACGCAGATCATCACCCAAACCAAAATAGGTAGCTTCAGTAACCATCAGCCACTAAGCTACAATGGCAGCAGGGGTGATATGATGCAGATGTTCTGGTCCAGTTTAAGGACAAATACTTGATCTTAGACTTTTTTTTAGGATCCATTTAAAGTTCACAAAGGTTCACTGATTTCTGCTTTGTTTTTAAAAGTTCTTAAACCGCCAATCAAGAACATTTAACTCACGTTTACACAACAGCAGCATGTTTCTATTTTAGAGCTTGTTGCTTTTAAACAGCCAAACGCAACCAGCCATTCAGCTTGGAGCTTCACTGTTGCCATGGTATCGACTCAGATCATCAATAATAAAGCTGCAAGCATTTAAAA
>NW_015151748.1:6997-10698 GCF_000732505.1 Cyprinodon variegatus
TCAGCTGTAAAACTCGATGAGCGATGTCAGCTGTCATCAGGTAGAAGCGGTCTCACATGGTGTGGTTGGTCGGCGTACCGAGGCTCCGCCTCAGCGTGGAGTGCAGACAGGAGAAGCACAGAGATGAAGCACAGATATTTCTTTCTTAGAATGAGTCTGACATGATGATAGGTTTCTAGATCTTTGATCTTGAAGCTCCGCTGGCAGGAAGAAGATTCTGCTGACTGGATCCATGGTTCTGTTGAGGAACCTGGAGAAATGCAGTCCTTTCAGGTAAAAGCTAAACCTGAGGCGTCTGGTCCAGAACCAGCTGTTGGGGTTCTGGCCTCCTCAAGAAGCTCATTCTCCACATTTTCTACCGGTGGTCAGAACATCTGTAAATGTTCCAGATGTTTGATCACCGTTCTAGAAACAAATATCTGTAGATCACCCAGTCAGAGCACAGCCTGATGTCTGAGCCAGTCCTGGTACCAGACCGGAACTGTTCCGGAAGGAGCCATGGATGTCAGACACCATGCCGAAGGTCCTGTAGGATCAGGGAGGTCTTCCTTAGATGAAGGTCTGATGTGGAAACAATGGGATGGGTTAACTGGGAATCAGGAATTATTTAGTAGAAACCAGTCTGGAGTTGCTGGGATGTGTGTGAAGCTTTCTGTGTGACGAAGGCAGAGATTCACCATGTGACCTCATCATCCCGCTCTCTGCTGCTTCATGTGTTTATCTGTGTTCAAACACATGAAGGCAGCAGGAAACGCTGCAGAGGAGGGGTGAGTGATGCAGCAGTACCCCGCCTCTGACAGCGCCCTCTTGTGTCAGCCCGCAGCCTGCGCCTCAGCCCATGGGAGAGCCGCATCGTGGAGCGGCTCATGACGCCGACGCTGTCCTTCCTGGCCCGGAGCCGCAGCGCCGCCACGCTCCTGAACAGCGGCGACTCGCGTGAGTAAGACGCTGGTCCCAGGCGGCAGAGGGACAGCAGGTCTGTTTGTCCCCCTGTTGGACCCTGAAACTGTTGGTTTGTTCGTCCCTGATTCCCTGAGTCCATCCAGAGCTGACTTCAGACATGAAACTGAACGATGGAGAGAGAAGCTTTAGAAGGACTCAGCAGGGACTGGTGATGTCTCGCTGCGTGGTCTGTCTCTCCTCTGTTTCTGTCTGTCTGTCCTCTGTCTCTGTCTCTGTCTGTCTCTGTCTCTCTGTCTCTGTGTCTCTCTCCGTCTCTCTGTCTGTCCTCTGTGTCTCTGTTGCTCAGACTGTCCCCGTTCTCCTGTCCAGCCTCCTCCAGTCCCTTCAACAGCCGCTCTCATCAGCACCAGAGCGCCGCAGAGCGATGGAGAGTTTCCTCCGCCAGCACGCCAGACATCACACAGAGGCAGCGTCGGCGCAACTCCACCCCGGTGAGCAGCGCCGCAACTCAGTCTGTGTGGGATCCACGTGAAGTTGGGTGGGCGTGTCACTACCTGATCCGATCCGTCCTGCGCATGCGTGACCTGATATCCATCCGGGTGTCCATAAATAATGTAACGATGGAACTAAAATGACTGATTTTCTATCCTTAACTCACTAGAGAATGATAATACACATCTTTAAAAAAATGTTTTATGACTTCTGCTTCTCTGATGTCATCATGTGACACGCTCAGAGCAGTCCCGCTAAATCTGATTAAACCTTGTTAATCTGCATTTCAGTTGTTTCTTTCTTTAGATTACGCACTATATACCATAATGTTAACATGAAAGGAAAAGATTAAAGTCAAAAAGACTAGATTTATGTTTAAATCCAAAGCTGATAAAGTTAGCTCCTGGGATTAGCGTAGCATCCCATTTCCTGTACAGATCAGGAACAGAGGATAAAACAGAAAAGATTTGAATGTTTTTATTTTCTTAGAAAATATATTATTAACCTTTAACATATGTTTGTTTATTATTTTTGGGGAGGTAAAAAATGTAATTTAGGTCTTTATAACAAAATAAAATCGAGTGCGACCTTGATGAATATCTGGGGGTATAAATGAGGACAGATCGCGCTTCCGGGTCGGATCGGGTAGCAGCACGGCGTTCAGGGATGGCAGAACCAGAGATCCATCAAACAGAACCTTCATGTCCAGTTTCTCCAGAACCATCCTGCCTGAAATCTGCTGGATGGTATACTAGTCTGTCTGTCTGCCTTCTGGGCTCTGATTGGTCAGAAACCAGGAAGTCCTCCAGCAGGAAGGAAGGAAACAGAGACCCACGATTGGATGGAGACTCTGGACATGTGGAGAGGAAACTAAATGGTTAATGGCCTGTATTTATATTGGGCCTTTTCAAGTCAGGAGACGTGACCAAAACGCTTTAATTCAGTTATTCACCCATTCATCCACACACCGATGGTGGTGAGCTACACTGTAGCCACAGCTGCCTTGGGGCTCACTGACAGAAGCCAAGCTGCCGTACGCTGGCGCCACCCTCTGTCCACCATCAGTAGGAAATGCAGGTGAAATGTCTTGCCCAAGGACACGACGACACTGAAAGCCGGAAGGTTGAACCGACAACCCTTGGATTGCAGGGCAGACTCCTACATCGGACACCACTGTCGCCCAGAAGGTTCTGAATATTTGACTGGATCAGAACCATCATTCAAAGCTAAACTGTGATCTTAGTTAAATGATGTCCTGCTTTCAGATGGAGCTGCAGACAGGAGGAGGAACCTAACGTTCACACCTTAATCAGCGATCACTTCCTGGTCCGACGCTAACATCCTGATCTCACCTCCAGGTGGACAAGAAGAAGAAGGAGAAGAAGGACAAGGAGAGAGAGAACGAGAAGGAGAAGAATGCTCTGACAAAGGAGAGAGTGCAGAAAAAGAGACAGATGACATCATCACCAAACGCCACCATCTCCAGATCCAGACTTGAGAGCAGGTACTATAATCGCTCCCATAGCAGCTGGAGGCCGGATCCTTTATCCTGAAGATGAGCCAGAACCTTGTCATGAGGGAGCAGGTTATGAACATAGAAGGTCCTCCTGATTCTCCTCATTGTTCCCCTTGTTCCCCTTGTGGTTCTGCTCATTGTTCTCCTTTCCTCTGCTCCTCAGCGCTCCGAGGCCCAGGAACAGACCTCCTTCGCCTGCCCCTAAGAGCCGGCCGTTGTCTCCTCTGGTTCCGGTACCGACCTCCAAGACGCCCATAGGGAAAAAGACGCCGCCTCCTTCAGCTGTCCCAAAGAACCGACCCAAACGGGCCCAGACCCCCGCCAGAGTGCAGCCCCAAGCTGTCTCTGCAGTTCCCGTGGAAACCAGAGATGGGAAGCAGCAGGCCGATGATTCAGAGGAGAAAAAGTGTAAGTTACCATGGTAACAAAGGTGCAGTTCAGTGTCAGTGTATCCGAGTACCTGAAATCAGAGGGGGAACTGAGATAGCCAACCAGAGAGCAAGTTACTGACCCACAGTCTGACCCAAAGACGGATCCACAGACAGTCCAAAAGACGGACCCACAGACGGACCCACAGACGGACCAACAGACGGACCCACAAACGGACCCACAGACGGACCCACAGATGGACCCACAGACGGACCAACAGACGGACCCACAAACGGACCCACAGACGGACCCACAGATGGACCCACAGACGGACCAACAGACGGACCCACAGACGGACCCACAGACGGACCCACAGACGGATCCACAGACGGACCCACAGTCTGACCCACAGACGGACCCA
>NW_015151748.1:13067-15139 GCF_000732505.1 Cyprinodon variegatus
TGACCCACAGACGGACCCACAGACGGACCCACAGACGGACCCACAGACGGACCCACAGACGGACCCAAAGATGGTCGTCCAGAAAGCTGGTGGTCCCGCCCAGATTGAAGGATTCCAGGAGATTCTAGGAAGCAGATCTATAGGCGGGAGATCAGGATGTTTCCTTCATACGACCGGAACAGGACACCGTGACGTCTGTGGTTATTATCTCTGTGTTTCGTCCAACAGCCTGCAGCAACCTTCCAGCCATAGTGGTCTCCTCAGCTCCGCTCACTCCTCCGTCTCTCAGCCCCCCAGTGGTGGTGGCACCAAGCGCTCCGCCCGCTGCAGCTCCAGCTGCCGCCTCCGTCAGCACCACATCCACCCCGGCCAGTAAACCGTCGGCCGGCACCAACGACCCGGAGGAGGCGGCCCGTGTCCTGGCAGAGAAACGAAGGCAGGCCAGGGAGCAGCGGGAGAGGGAGGAGCAGGAGCGTCTGGAGCAGGAGCAGCGCAACAGGTGGGAATGAAATCAACTGATGAAAGTTAAGGAGCAGTTTCAGCCAGGCCGCTGGTCCTGATCCTGGTCCTGATCCTGATCCTGATCCCGGTCTCAGCCTGGCTGATCTAGAACTGCAGGAACCAGAGGTTCAACATGGAGCCTGAGCTGCTCTCTGACTCCTCCTCAGGGCTCTGCGGGAGGAGGCCATGGCCCGCGAGGCCGAGGAGAGGAAGCGCAGGGAGGAGGAGGCCAGATTCATGGCGGAGCAGCAGCGCCTGAGGGATGAGGTCCAGAGGGCCGAGGAGGAGAAGGAGGCGCAGAGGAGGGCCAAAGCCGAGCAGGAGGAGAACGAGAGGCTGCAGAAGCAGGTGAGTCGGTCCGACCCAGTTGGACAAGTTCTGGTCCGTTTCTCTGGTTTATCTGATCTGACCCTGATAGCAGGACGCTCCGCACCTCCTCTGCTAAGATCAGCAGAGGGAGACTGAGGAGAACATCCCACAGGTGGATCAGGTCGGCTAAAGCTTCAGCTCAGCGGTTTCTGGATGTTTACCAGAACTGCTGAGGCTGTGGTTCCCTTCTGGTTCTGGTTCTGGGTCTCTGTTTAACCCAACCAGAACCAGGTTCCTGTTGGACTCCTGGCTTCCAGATGGTTCTGTTCTGAGCTCTGACCTTCTGGATCAGCTGAGGCGGGAAGTGGATGAGATGATGTTAAGGATCAGAACTTCTGCAGACGTTGCTTTGGTTCTGGATCTCTAAACTCTTCCTGATGGTTCAGAGATAAGGACCAGAGGAAGAACCAGAACCCTGAGGGGCGTCTGAAGCTCCGCCTCTAACCGATGCATATGGTTCACCGGCAGCGGCGGGTTGACGGGTGAATGTTTGACTCCTCTGCTGGTTCTGGATGATCCGAGTCTCCTTCTGGTCTCATTCTGCAGAGGGAGGAAGCCGAGGCTAAAGCCCGGGAGGAGGCGGAGCGCCAGCGCATCGAGAGGGAGAAGCACTTCCAGAAGGAGGAGCAGGAGCGGCTGGAGAGGAAGAAGGTGGGGACAGTTTCAAAGTTCAGAGAGTCACGATGTGACGCTCAGCAGAAAATCTGATGTGATCTGATCTGATACGCTCAGCGCCTGGAGGAGATCATGAAGAGGACCCGGAAGAGCGACGCAGGAGACAAGGTTGGTGTGATCTGTGGAAACTGGCCTGAAGTCATGAAGCTTCTGCTGTTGTTGAGCCGGAACACAAACGTGTTTGTTGTTTGATCCTCAGAAGGACATCAGAGCCCCCCCGCAGGTCAACGGCTCCGAGCTGAGTCAGGGTAAGGTCACCTCATGATGACGTTCACAGGAAGCGGTGCGGCTCCTCAGGAATCCATCGTTATGTTTCCGGTGGCGTGAAACGGAGCTGAACGCCGCAGAGCTTCACGTTCGTCACCTTTAACGCGTTTCTGAGCTGCAGGAGGCCTCTGATCCAAGACAGACACTAAAGATTTAAAGATAGCCTCGCTACATGAAGTTAGCCTAGCTACATTCAGTTAGCATGGCTGCATGCAGTTAGCCTAGCTGCATGCAGTTAGCCTGGCTGCATGCAGTTAGCC
>NW_015151748.1:16229-17555 GCF_000732505.1 Cyprinodon variegatus
TGGATGGAAGAGAAACGTCTTCAAACTTGGAAACAAAGTCCAGAGGATTGATTTGAACTTTTTTAGGATGCTGCTCATCCTGGTTCTTTAGATTCTGTGGCCAAAGCTGCAGGAATCTCCACCTGAAAAGCTTTAGAATCTCTGCTGGTTCTGACTGAATAAAGACAGAAAAGGAAACGGGTCAGAATTCATCCTAACAGAACCAGGATGATGGTTCTGTTAGGATAGAAATGTGACGTCAGAGACCAGGTTTATGGCGACCAGCTGATGGAGCCCAGCAGGAAGCTGACGGAGCTCCTCTTGTCTCTGCAGCTGCTGGTAACCTGCAGGGCCCCGCGCCGGTGGCCCCTGGCCCCCCTCAGACCGGCCCCCTGGTCGTTAACGGAGTCCAGGCCAGCACACATCAGAACGGCGTCTCAGCCATGGGCGATCTAGAGGCCATGATGACCAGCAGCCCACAGCAGCAGGGGGTGCTGGTGGCCGATCCTCTGCTGGCCTTTGAGGGGGCGGAGCCTTACCTGATGAAGTCGGGCGCCATGAAGCCTCAGCATGTGGCAGGTAGAGCTCCACCCAGGCTGAGAGGCGTCCTGGAGGACAGCTTTAGCTTCTCCCTCATCTTCTCTCCGTTCTCTCCCTGCAGAGGTGCTGTGAGCCATGATGGAGGGAAGCCTGGTCGCTCCGCCGCAGCCTGGAGATGCACGCCTCCCAGAGCGCGGCGGCTCCTGCAGCAGAGTGCCAAACCAGGGGGAGCTGAAACATTAAACCTAACGTCTTCTCTGCGTGTTCCAGTGCAGCACCTGTAGAGTTCTGCAGACCCAGAGGACCGACCCTGGACCAGCTGCCTGGCCCCCATTACTCTGACCGTCGTCATGGTGTTGTTCCTGTGACCTTCAGTTGACCTTTGTGTGTGTTTGCTGTTTTCTGTCCTGAATTGTTGATTTATTTAACGTCAGCGGCGCCGAGCAGGCCGGCCGCAGGTGTAAATGTGTCTTCCTGCTACAGGAGGCCTGTGAATAAATAAAGCTTTGAGAAAACGGGCGGCGACTGCGTAGATCTGTTCAACGGGAGCGCGGCTCGCCAATCGGCTCGCCCCGAGGCCCTCTGGATCCCGACAGGAAGGATCCAGGATCGGTCCCGAGCATCCTGGGAAAATCAGCCGATTCAATCCAGTCAGTCAAAGCGGCTGATTGAGGTCCGTTCCAGTCTGACCCACCCTGGTTCTGAAACTCTGCATCAGATGATTCCATTCTACTCAGGCCCCGTCCACACGAAGTCAAAACGAACACGAAACGCTGATATTTTCCAAAATGTTTGCCGTAAGGACGG
>NW_015151748.1:23365-42038 GCF_000732505.1 Cyprinodon variegatus
CTCCCCTGCATCAGTATAATGAAACTGCCATTAGAATAAGATAACGTTACAATATAAAGTGCAGCAGTGATCAGAATGTAACAGTGTGGGAGAAAAACTGTTTAAAATAATGGTGCAAAAAGGCATTAACATGAAAGAAGTCAATGCAATGCAAAATAATATGCTGCAAAAAGCAGTAGAACTACAGTAGAACGTTTAGTGTGATGCTGAGTCCAGTTTAGAGTCTCAACAGTTCAGCTGTATGATGGCGGCGGGGAAGAAGCTGTTGCAGAACCTGCTGGACCTGCAGTGATGATTCCATCTGATGAAGTCATGATGTTTAGGTTGATCTACAGACGACTCGGGGCCTTAAAACAACATTTGTTTTACTTTTTGGTGAAGCAAACAATCAATAATCTCAATAATTCAACAGGTTTTCTCTCTTCCTTTGCTGGTTTTATTCCTCCTGTGGATGAATGATGAACTTACTGGGGCTCTAAATGGTCAAATTCTCTTATGACAAAAAATCAAGACACTACGACGATTAATTCATCGGTCCATCTGTGAATCTATATTAAAATCTAGCTGGAATGTGTGTGTGGCGTTTTAGCTGATAGCCTGAAAAGAAAAAGGATGTTATTAATAATATTTCTGTGCAACATCCTGTCCTCCATATTCTCTGTGTGTCTAATGCCTTTTACTGAAACAACATGTTCATAAAGTGTGAAATGGCCTCAAAATATATATATATATATATATATATATATATATATATATATATATATATATATATTCCCCCCTGTATTTCATTGAAGAAATTTTGTTATCTCTTTTTATTAAACACAAAACAAACATTAGTTACATTCTTGGCCCCCCACCCTTCAGAGAAGAAATGTTGATGTGGCATTACAGTGATGTGAATAATAGGGAATGAATTAGCTCCTTTAAAGCTGATTTGTTGGATTCTAGTTGTGAAAATAAGAAGCCAGACTGTGAAAAACTAGCACAGTGCTTCAGCCCACCTGAGCAGGTGAGCACAGGTGGCAGCAGAACCAGATCAGCAGCCGAGGACCTGGAAACGTTCAGCAGGTGAGCTCAGGGGAGGAATGTAAATTTATACAAATCAAATCATTTCCATCCCTGGTCTGCATGTTCTCTTACATCCAGATCAGACGCTTCGCTCCGGCTCCAGAACTCAACCTGCTCTGTTTATATTTCTGCTGTTAATTTTTAGTTTGGTTGTTTTATCAAATATTCCTGCAGCAGCAGAGAGAAAAACATAACCTCTAAAGAAGAAACTGTGGAGGACAGAGAGAGCTCCTGTCTGAGTGTTTGGGTTTGTTTTTCCGTCTCCATGTGGGATTAGGGGCTCCTCAGCCCAACAGGTGCTGCGGGCCCCTCTGAGCCGATCAGCTGCAGCTCTCAATCAGAACCAAGCAGTGAGCTGAAAGGAGCTCCTCCTGCAAACATCAACAGATCTAGAACTAAAACCTGCAGATATCTGCTTCCTTTGCTACTGCGCTGGTGGATTATGTTCTTTAAGTGTTTTAAACGTGCAGATTTCTGATCATCTCTGGTCAGAAATCTGCAGGATTTGCAGCAGCTTACTGGTCTCCACAGGGCCGCTGCCAGCTATTTGGGGCCCCATGAAAGATATTGATATTGCCCCCGCCCCCTCAAACTTTAAAACTGCTATAAAGACATAAAAGCGTCATTTTCATTTTCAATGTATTTTTTTCTACACAATTTCAATGAATGAAAATTATCCTCAGACAAAAAAGTTAAAAATACTTTAACTTTAAAATTTACATAAAAAAATCACCCTCTCAGAATAATAACAGCCTATTTAGAACAAAAAAAATAGATTAATCTATGCACACATGAAAAGAAAATAGGTTTAGGATTTTGAAAATATGTTCCTATTTTGTTTCGTTATAAATTGAAACAGAGAACAGATTATTGGATTATTGTTATGCTGAGAATTTATCTTTGGTTCATGTTTATATATAATGACATTAATAATGGTGAATATTTTCACACTTTGTTTACAATGATTAATCCTGAAAGATCAGGAAGAAAGCAACGATATTTATTTTACTGCGGGTTAGAGTTCTGCTCAGATGGACCTCGCCTTGGATTCAGGGCAGAGGGATGGAAAGGAAAATCACTCATTAGAGGAAAAAACAAAAATGTTGCTGAAACTTTGAAGAAAGAGGAAGAAAAAGGATTTTTCTCTTCCTCTATTGACTGTTCCAATCATCAAATTTCCAGAACAGTTCTTTGCAACCAGAGCAGCCATGCTGGGGGGGTGGGGGGGGTTCTCTCTGTTGTCGCCTCTGACTCTTTCAGGCCTATTTTTAGTTGTCAGGTATGACTGAGCTCTTTGTGGCCGACTTGCTGCAGTCGGACGGTTTCCATCTCTCTGTTAAAACAGACTCAAACTGTCAGTCAGGTAGACGCCATGATCTGAAGATCATAAAGTAAAAAAAGGATTTAAAANTGTAGATGGAGGCGGTGACGCTCCTTTGATCAGTCGGTCCAGAGGAGACGGTGGATCCTTTACTGCAGGGAACCACAGCTAATAATAGAGATTATAAACCTTTAAAGAGGAAAAGCTGCTTCAAATTCCCTCAACAGAGACACTAACATTTATTCAGAGCTCTTCTTGTTTTCAGGCCTTCGCTCTGAGCTTCACAGGTTCCTTTAAATCATGGACTAAGAATGAAAATCCTCTGATGGTTCACAGTCTCTCCTGAAACGTTTGGAAATAGAAAAACTAGATTTCTTTCATATCTGATTTATTAAACCAGGCATCGCCAACCTCTGTCCTCAGGGCCCGCTGTCCTGCAGGGTTTAGAGGTTTCCCTGCTTCAGCACAGCTGGTTATAATGGTTCCAGTAGAGCAAAAGCCTGTTAATCAGGTTTTAATTAAAATCAGCTGTGCTGGAGCAGAAACCTCTAAACCTGCAGAACAGGGGGCCCTGAGGACCGAGGTTGGGGATGCCTGGTTTACATCCATGTTCGCAGGAAACTGAGATGGAGTTTCAGCAAATCTCCAGCAGGTGGCAGCACTGCACAGATAAATATGTATATAAGGGCTGAGATAATTGAAATAATCTATAAGTAATTTAGTAATTAATTAATCGTTAATTGTAGTATAGAGGCTGTAAAATGTGACAGATCAACCCACTTAAAGCAATTATTTTATTTAAATCGTAGAAATAATATATAAACATTTAGCATTTTAAGATAAAACATATTTTTGTCAACCTGCTCTATCCAGAACTCCTCAAATGTTAAAGTTTGTTTTTCACCTGGTTTAATTTACTAAAAAAAAATCTTTAACGAATCTTTGGTTATCTGATTATTAATAGATTAATCAGGCAGAGATGCATCTTTTAGTTTCAGCCATGCAGACGTTCCACAGAGATGCTTTGATATTTTCTAACTGATGTTTGCGCCTCGGCTTTGTGTCGACTCGTCGTTTCCTCTACAGTGGAAACAGGAAGTGATCATCTGAGAGAGGTGGAGCTTCCTGTGCGGTTTGAACTGATGAGGTCCACGCCTGGAGGTCTGCAGAGGCTGAGCTGGTCCCTCATAAACAACCTCTGGTGCCTTTCAGCAGGTTCAGAGACCAGGCTGCTGAGTAAGGAACCAGAGGAAATGCTGAGTCACTGGTTGCTATGGTGATTCCATCCAAGCAGAACCTTTTTCATCTGATTCACCTGAAAGAGACCAGAATTTAAGCCTCTAAAGACTAAAGAGTCGGTTCTTCACCCGTTAGAACCTGATAAAGAGGCTGAAGGTTCTGGCAGGATTATCTGGTTCTGGATCGGATCAGATGATCCATATAGAGAAGTTCTGCTCCTCTGGCCTGTGGAGTTCCTCAGAGCTCAGCTCTAGGCCCACTGGTTTTCTCATCACATCAGATGACATGTATGAACCGTTAACCACACAGTGACTGGTTAGCAGATACTTTCAGGTGTTAAACTTCATCACTTTGGTGTCGTGGTTTTATCTCTGACTTTTCATTGGTCTTATTTCCATTTTGTTTTCTAGTTATTTTTGATTGTATTTGAGTTCTTAGATATTTCTTTTTTGCCCTCTTGTCTCCTCCTCCTAGCTCCCTTCTAGCCTCCTCTGTTCACACCTGCTCCCCATCTGCTAATCTGCTGGTCCTTGTTTCTCTCTCCCATATATTCTCCTCCTGTTCAGTCTCTCTTGTTGGGATCCTTAATAAAAAATGACAGATTACTTCTGTAAAAGCGCGACCACGTTTATTTCCCTGCTTGGCTGATTTCTGCTCTCAGCTCCTTCATCTCTGATCATTTACTGACGTTAGGAGCGTTTGCTGAATCTGACGGGTCATAAAAACCCACAGTGGGAGGAGAAGTCAGAGAGATTGACGTAAAAGGAAGATGTTGCATGAGGCTTATTGTCTCTAAATACTGTCAGGCTGAACGATTCAGCTCATTGTTGAAACAGAATAATTCTAGCATGTAGAGTCGATGACTGGATGCAACCAACTGGTTTTCCTTAGAAAGCGTTGAGCCAGTCTGACTGGATGTTCTGCTAATCACTGAAATCAGACACCGTCTTTATTTTACAGTGAAGAAACAGGAGGAGTTTGGTTTGAGTGAAACTACAGAGATTCAGTCAATTCTGCAGATTCTGCAGAGCAAAGAGTTTTCCTCCTGAAAGTTTCTGTATGGTGTGGCTGGAAAATTTAGTTTCTCTTATTTCATATATTAATTTATCCTATTTACTTACTATCAAAGTTTTTCACTCACAGTGTTTCACCTGCAAGGCCACACCATTCTCTGCAGACAGAGCTTCTTCCATAACAAACCAGCTTCTTTCTCAGGTTTATTCATGTTACCGTTTAACCAAAGTGTCTGTAATTAGTTTTAACTCTGACTTCTTTCCATTGTTGTCAGTAAGGAGGAACGAACGCTGCTCAGGTAGAACAGGGCTGATTAACAAGCAATAACCAAATAAAGTGCAGACTGAGTGAAATCCATCAATCTCTGTTACTATAACTGGAATAAATGAATAATTAGATTTAATTTGCACTGCAATGGTTCAGCTCTTTTTAAAAAGTCAGTTGTGCAGCTCTGAGAGCAGCTGAAGGATTCCCTGCTTTCTGCTCCACATGTCCAACCAGGTGAGGTCATCTGGCCTCTGATTCAGCCTCCGCATTAAAGCAGCCGCTGACGCTGCAGAGAACATTTAAGCTTGGAGTCTCACATCATCACAGCTTCATTCAAGGCGCTTCCAGACGCCAAAGCGTTTCACATCCGCTGACGTTTTCCTCAGACGTCCTGAAGCTCCATCTGCGTCCCTCTGTGCTCGGTGAGTTTTCCTACTCTCTGTCTTTAAAATCAAAGATTTTAAACTCTGACATCATGAGGAATAAATGAGCTTCAGGTCCTCCAGCATCAACAGAAGCTCATTGGCTTCATCTGCAGTCGGCCTGAAATTAGATAACAACAGAATCAGAATGCAGGTTCGATTTTCAGTCCAGCTCCTGTTTCTCTCCAGAACTTTACGTTTCCATGTGCTTCTCTACATGTGGAGGAGATCTCCTCAGGCTCTCTATGGCCACATGATCTCACTGGTTAAAGCTGCCCTCCATTAACACCTCGTAAGATCTCACATTGTGGTCGCAGGAGAGATCTGCTGCAGTTAAATTTAACCTCGGCGTGAACAAATGGCTGCAGCCTGCTCTGCAGAGCAGGAGGGGCCTGGATGTTTCTGCAGAAGGTCAACGAGGGGCTGAAGTGTGACAATTCAGGGTTGTTCTTCCTCTCCTCGCTTTGATCCGCTGTCACCAGACCAGGTGGAAGTTCTGCTAAAAGGAGAAATGAGGAAAGAAGGAGGAGGAGAACCTTTCTGAGGGTGTTTCTCCTCAGAGTTCAGCAGAGTTGGGGATCCTGGTCCTGCATCGTGTCCGTGGGTCTGAGGAACTCCAGGCTGAAACTAAAGGCTTTAAAATTGGCAGTGAAGTGGAAATAAATGAAGATTTGAAGGATCTTCAGGTTCCTCCCTCTGCAGAGCAGAACATCTTCAAACCTTTGGAGGAAATGTTGAGGATGGATGGTTCTGCATCTAGAACCTGCATCTCTGACCAGCTGATAGAACCTCATGAAGCTGCAGAACCTTCATCTTTTTTCTTTATTGTCATTTTCTATGAGCAGAGTTTATATAAAACATTCATTTATTCAGCTTACATCATTCTATTGCAGCTGGAATAAGATAACATTAGAATATAAAGAGCAGCATTGATCAGAAAGGAACTCAGTGGGGGAATAAATCCCCTCTCCCCCTTCCGTGATCTTCTATAGTCACATTTCCAAAGTCTCGCGAGACTTTGTAGAAACTGCCTGGCTTCAGTTTGCGACGGTTCGGTGACTCGAAGCCGTTTAGCTTCGCTGCGATCAGAATCCAACAGTTTCTACAGTTATTTACCGGATAAAACCGGTTCCGTGTGTTTGGGTCGGACCTCAGCCGCGTATCGATCAGTCTGCGGGTTTTTTTTGCCTTCGGTTCGTAG
The DNA here is from genome assembly GCF_000732505.1 of Cyprinodon variegatus. Classification (NCBI taxonomy): domain Eukaryota; kingdom Metazoa; phylum Chordata; class Actinopteri; order Cyprinodontiformes; family Cyprinodontidae; genus Cyprinodon; species Cyprinodon variegatus. Next base: position 29,898 of record NW_015151748.1, read on the forward strand.
TTGGTTTTGCTAACGGCTAACAGCTCGCGCGCTAGCAGCTAGCAGGCTAACGTCTTTAGCTTCGGCTGCAGAGGAACCAGGAAGGAAGCGGTGGACCTGCAGGCTTCTTGGGCCGAACCTTCAGCGGATCCCCGGAGCTTCATTTGGACCAAGAGAAGCTGCAGATCTACGGAACCAGGCCTGCTACGGTCAGTTAGAACCTGAACCGGGTTCCTGTTGCGCTTTAACGGTTCCACTGGTTCTGGTTCTGGAGCAGAACCTCCTCTGATCTGGATTAGAAGGGATTAAATAATCTGTTCCTGCAACATTGAGACACATTTTGACTTCCTGTGTTTGAAACTGGTTTAAATGTGGAAGTTTTGGCAGCGGGGACTTTAATGCAACAGTTGGATAAAAATCTTAGATTTTAGAGCAATCTCCCCAACCCCGGAAGTAGGATGCAGTGTCTACGTCACAATCTAGGCAGCTCTGAGGGTCTTTATATTCCTTCATTTAGACGGAAGTGGTTAAAATTTGCACCAGATTATCTTCATCTGTGAAACAAAGCTCCCATTTCCGGGATCCACGTGACTTTGGTGAAAGTATAGTTTAAAATTATAAAACTGGTTGGATCTGAGTTCTCAGAGCAACTAAAGCTGATTAATTGTACCATAAAAATGTAAAATAGTTGATCTGTCCTCCTGAGGACAGGGAGGTCATCACAGGAGAACATCAGCGTCCATCTTCTCAGGAGGTCCAGCCCAAAGCCAGACAGGAAGCTCAGAGAAACTCTGGTTCCTGTCTGGTTTGGGCTCCCAGTGGCCCTCAGAGAAAAGGTCCTGTTGGTTCCGGGGTCCGTCTGCAGAGGGACCATGATTTCCCTGAAGGTTCTGGGTTTTCTCCTGCTGAAGCTCATGTCTGTCAGGAGAAAATGGAAGAAGCTGAATTCATCGTTTATCTGCGGTGGTCAGAAGATGAAGTCTCACTTCTTCCAGATCACAGGAGGGAAACTAGACTGAAGAATGTAGACCACCTCTGCTGCTTCTAAGGTTAGGAAGCAGAACCTGGCGTTGGACCGCCTCTGGTCCAGTTGGGGGGGTTAAACCTGAGTTTAGGTTCTGTTCACTTACTGGCAGTTGGGTGCATAGCAACCGTTGCTAGGCAGAGCGATTTGTTGGTGGTCTCTAAGGAAAGCTGGAGTTTGAGGCCTGAACATGCGGCCATGTTGGACGTCTGCTCCGTGTTCAGCTCAATGGTGGCAGAAAACCAGTTTAATAATTTGCTGATGAAAACGATCCTGATTATTATGATGCTGATGGAATTAATGAGGATTTAACCTTTTTGTTCAGTGAAATTAGAAACCATCAGGTTTTATTTCCTGTTTCTAACACCTGATTTAACGGTTAAACAGGAAAGGCTTTTAAACTCAGGTTTTATTGGATGAAGTTGTGATGTTTATTTAGTCAGAAGGTTTGATGTCAGATAAGATCAGAGCTGATTGGCTGATTTTGAACCCTAGCTCCTCCTCCTCAGACAGGCAGCGAGCCTCCGTCAGCCTCCTGGTTCTGCTGGCTGATCTCAGCCCAGCAGCAGGTTCTGATGGCGCTGCAGCGCCGTCTGTGAGATGACATCACGCTGACCTTAACGGTTGATTCATGTGTTGAAGGACAGAAGCTGACCAGGTCTGACTGCCGACATGTCCAAGGCTCCGGATTCTCCGTCCAGACCCAGATCCAGGTCAAGGTCTAGATCCAGATCCTACTCCAGATCCAGATCTCGAAGCCGCTCCCGCTCAAGATCCAGGAAACGCCACTACAGGTAGAACCTGTTTGCTGTCATGTTTGCTGATGAAGCTGTGATGTTTGCTGAAGCGTCTCAAAGTTCTCTAACAATCAAAGCGGTTCTGGAAGGAAAGGTTCTGATCCGGTTGGGTCTCCATCATGTTGGGAGGGTTAAAGTCTGACCACTGGGGTTTCCCTGCATGTCAATGATTGGTCAAACCGCCTCAGAGCAGTTACACTTTGCCCCCCCTCCTTATCTCCCTCCCACAGTGTGTGGGTGGATGGGGGGGGGGCTGTCCTGCGTTGACCTCCAGCAGGAGGCCGGATTAAAGCGCTTTACTCTGGACGGTTAAATGAGCAGAATGTTCTGGAACTGTTTTGACTCCATGGCTCTGGTTCTGTTGAAGCTCATCTTCAGGTCGACTTTAATCAGCAGTCTCACAGGGAACCAGGACGATGGCGCCATCTGCTGGTTGGATCCACGGCTCCATGTTGGTCCCCCTCTGGTTCTGCTGGAGTCCTTCCTGTTTGTCTGGTTCTAAAAACCAGAACCGTGTCGACCCACTAATGCTCGGCTTTTCGCTCTTTTCCCTTTTTTTGAGTTTTTACGGCACTAGTGGCTGATTTTCACAGACAGTAGGCTGTAGGGGTGTAAATCACATCCATCATGGCGATTCAATTCACTATCGATTTCCTGACCCAACAATTCGATTATTTTTGATACTCAATAATGCACCACCATACGATTCAATTAATTGGTTCATTTTTTTTTTTTACACCTTACAGGCTAGACAATGTTTCAATTTTTAAAAATAAATCAATTAAAGCTGTAATATCGTTATGCATTTATTTTGAGAAACTACAGCAAATAACAGAAGTAGAAAAGTTTTACTCCATCTATTCCTATTAAAACCTCATTCACTGATAAATAATAATTCCCCTGCGTTATAGATCCTGAAAGGCCTTGCATCAATAAATACTCCACATAATCAGTGCAATGAGTGCAATGCGATACCTCGGCTCCAGACGTCCCGCCCCCTCCACAGACGCTCCGCTGCTCCTCTCCCTAATTGTAGCTGACCGCAGACAGGAGGCCGGCTTGTTTTGGTTTTCTGACTGAAATTGCAGAAAAAAACTCGTGAAGTTTGACCAGCTAGAAGAGCCAGGTGCGTGAGAACGCTGGGACCCTTTTTCCACCTGGATCTCCGCTCTTTTTGGCCCTCATGTCCCTCCGTCGTCGGACTAAACTCGCCCCCACTTCCTCGCCGCCTCGGCCGTATCTAGACCCACAGCGTGTAGCACAGACCACGCTTCAATATTGAGCATAAATCAAAAATGTCTGCATCAAGCTCACTGCAACACACTGCTGTAAGAGTATAACCAGGAAGCGAGCTAGGAGGGCAAAATAGGTTTAGCGCCACCGTAGCATAGGAGGGAGAATTACGCCCAGGAGCAAATGGATAAAAATAGAATCGATTCTCTTGTGGGCGTGTCGATGCATCAGATCGTCGGCTTTTGTATCGAAAACGATTATTATTTACACCCCTAGCAGGCTGACAGGAAAGGGGGTGTGAGAGAGAGAGAGAGAGAGAGAGAGACATTCAGCACAGGACCACAGGTGGGATTTGAATCTTGGTCAGCTAGGGCCTCCATGCATGGGTTTAGGTCGCTAACCACTGCGCCACCGAAGCACATCCTGCTCTTTGCTCATTTGACCGAAACGCCGAGCGACCCCCCCTGCTAGAAAGCTGCGTGGCCTCTGACCCCTACAGCTGCCTGTCTGTTGACATCATCACTCTGGGTTAGTGTTGATGGAGAGCATCATAGTAGGAAGCCAGGGCGTAGTCAGTGAGCTTTATTGTTCCTCTGATCAGTTTGACATTCAGACGCAGCCGCCCCTCAGCGCAGTTCCCCAGAGACTTCTAGAAGCTTTGGCGTCCAGAACGCGCCGCTGGGAACGCAGCAATAATCCGAGGAAAGGGATTAGAATAGATGATGTGGAACGCGACTCTGCTTATTAATGAAATAATATTCAGATAAAAAGATGAAGGTTAAAAGGTAGAAAAACCAGCAGCTGGTTTAGAAGCTGAAGAGGAAGAAGGCGGTTCATGTGCTGTGACCTGTTGAAGTGGTAACATCATCATCATCATCACTGCTCGCCCTTCTTCTCTCCAGTTCCAGGTCTCGCTCCCGCTCCCACTCCCCCGCCTACAGAAGCTACCCTTCCCGGGACTATCAGGGCAACAACCGAGGCTTCAGAGGCTACAACCGAGGCTACCGCCGGCCGTACCACTACCGCGGCCGCAGCCGAGGCTACTACCCCCGCGGCCATTACCAGAACCGAGGGAGGGGAGGAGGAGGAGGGGGCGGCTACGGCTACAAGTCCAACTGGCAGGCCAGGGGGGGAGGCTGGCATGACCGCCAGGAACACCACAGTCCCAGGAGGGGGTACTCGCGCTCCCGGACGCCCAGGAAGCGCTCGGCAAGCCGCAGCCGCTCCCGCTACTCGGACCGCTCGTCTTCAGGCCATTCCCGCCACTCGAGGCACTCGAGCTACTCCTCCCGCTCCCGTTCTCGCTCCTCGTCTCGACGCCGCGACAGCAAAGGCCGCCCCAGGTCCAAGGATCCGAAAGACAAGCAGCCAGAAGGTCAGAGCGAGAAGGCGGGTGCGCCCGCTGACGGCAGCGTCATCGCCAAGGCCTCTGGAGGGAAGTGGATCGACTACGATGGCAGCCCCAAGCGACGCAGTCCCGACTCTAAGAAGGAGGACGACGCTCCTTCTCCCGACTCCAAAGGGGGCTGGTCTGAAGGGGCCGGGATGTGGAAAACGGTCGGTTCTGGTTCCCCTCCAGAGAAGAGTCCCTCCAAGTCTGCTCAGACGGCTTCGTTTGGCGGCTTCGGCTTCTTCTCCAAGGAAGACGCCAAGGGTGGAGACAGCACCGTGATCTCAGCTGCTTTTAAGAAGTACGTCCCTCTGTCCTAAACGTCTGTCCGTCTGTCCATACGGTTCCCGCTGCTGCAGCTTAACCCCAGTTTCTGTTTCAGGTTCCTGGCTGAGAACAAACACAAAAAACAAACGTCTGAGAAGGAGAACAGTCGGGAAAAGGAAGCAGGCTCAGCAGAGCGAGAGGCGGAGAAAAGCTCCAAATCCTCGGACCTCTTCAACATGTCGGCTTCTTCCTACTCCGAGCCCAAAGAGGACAAGGTTCTGCCCTTCTTCGACCCGGGAGAGGAGGAGTTCCTGGAGTCCCAGGGTCTCAAAGACCGCATCATCAACGAGGACGGCGAGGAGAAAGCGGGCCTCACGGCGCGCGATATGTTTGGGAAGTGGGGCGACGAACCGAGCCGCCCGGCGTCGTACCAGTCGGTGAAAGAGAAGAGCCGCAGAGACGCCGAGGAAGAGGAGGCTGTGGACGACGCCGAGGAAGAGCTGTACCGCAGCCGCAAGCACTCGTCTAAGAAAGAGGAGAAGTCTAAGAAGAAGGAGAAGAAGGAGAAGACCAAGAGGAGTCTGACTCCTCCGTCTACATCCAAGGAAAAGGAGCGGCCGCTGTTTCCCGGAGCGTTTCCTGCCGTGGATCAGTCTCCGCCGCACCGCCTGTCTGCTTCCAGGCAGGAGTTTGAGCTGAAGATGAGTTCCTTAGAGGAAATGCCCAGGTATGTTCTCTGCTGCCCCCCTGAGGATTACTGCAGCATTGCAGCCACCATAAAACGTTCCTGTAAAGTTTCTGTTTCAGTTTATCAGGATAAATGTTTTCATCTCGTCCTCTCAGCTCGTCTCTTTCCAAAGATCGCCTCACGCCTCGCGACCTGCTCCATTCCTCCAAGAAAGATCCGGAGTTCCGCTCCATTTTCCAGCACATTCAGTCGGCGCAGCTGCGGCGCAGCCCCTCCGAGCTTTTCGCCCAGCACATCGTCTCCATCGTGCACTACATCAAAGGTAGGGTGCTCCCGGCGGCGGCGGCGCCACGCGGAGCGGCTCCGCTCTGTCTCTGTGGGTTAATAACTGTGGTGTGTTTGCAGCTCAACACTTCCCCTCGTCAGACATGACGTTAAGCGAACGCTTTGCCATGTACCAAAGAAAAGCTGCAGAGGCAGAAATGATGAAGCCAAGGAAAAGCCCAGAAATCCACAGGTACCGCATCATTCCGCCGCTCCCGCTGCGCCGTGGCGTTCCCCGTCACTAACCTCCTCTTCCTCCCGCAGGAGAATCGATGTCTCCCCCAGTGCCTTTAAGAGGCACCCTCACCTGTTTGAGGATTTGGACGAGACGAGCTACAAGGTGACGAGCACTTTAGAAATTAACCGTTCTTTGGAGTCTGAGACAATCTCGAGCAGCAGTGTTCAGCTCTGTGCTTTTCTTTCAAAGGATGCATATTTCTATATCAAAAGAGCCCAAATGTGTTTAATAAGTGCCAAGAAAGCCCCCAGCCTATGAGATATGATAATTGATTGGGTAAATACGAACCCGAGCAAAGGCTTAAAGGAAGTGAATTATGATCCAGGGTCCAAGCATCTCAAGGGACGCTTATCAATGCCTTTACCTTGTAAGTATCTTTCCTGCCCAGAAAACCATCCAGCCACAAACTGTGACGTCAGTTTCTGTTACTGAGCTTCATGCATGTTTGCTGCAACCTTTCTGTGATTATCTGCAGACACACAGCCGGTGTGTCTCTCCCTGTTCTCACTGTAACATTCCCACCGTCTGCACCTCCTCCTGCTGCTCCTCCTAATCCACCTCCTCCCCGCAGGACCCAAGCAAGCGCTTCAAAGGAGACATCATGGACCTCCGGCTGGATATAGAAAGACGAAAGAGGTTTGCTGGGAAGGAGCGGGACTTCAAACGGGAAGGAGGCAGGAGCCCCGGGGGCTCCCGGGGGCCCAGCAGGGAGCGCTCCTCCGAGAAATCTGGGAAGCACCACAAAAAGTCCAAGTAAGTCCGACCGGAGTGATGGTTAAAAAAAAAAACACATTTTATTATTGAAACGTCTGGATTTATATCAGAATCTCTGTTTTCTCTCATTTAATTTAGAGTTTAATCAATTAGATTCTTATCAAGTTGCGTTTTCCAGATCTCATCCCTTCACTCAGGGGGGCGGGACTTCCTCTGGAGCAAAGCTGCGTTTCTATTGGTCAGCTGGACGTCAGCAGCAACATTTTATTGGTCAAGAGGAAAAATAAAAATCAATCAACCTTTAAAACTATGAACAGGAGAAATATGAAAAATATAAACTAAAAAAAATAAAGCTTGAAAAAATAAAACCTGAATTTATTTAAAATAGAAAATGAAAAAGGGAAATGTTTGTTTCATTGTTACCATGGCGACGGCTCCTTAAAGTGTTTCCCGCTTTTCTTGACGCTCGCTTCGTTCTTCCAGGAAAAGTAAGAAGAAGCGTGATCGCTCTCCATCCTCCTCTTCCTCCTCCTCCTCTCCATCACCCTACCCTCCCCCCTACAGGGGAAAGGAGTACGCGGGGGAGGGCATGGAGCACCTGGAGGAGGGCTACGGCCACACCCGCTACCCTCCCCGGGAATACGGCGGCCCCGCCGACCGGGGCCCCCGGGAATACGAGGGCCACTTCCCAGACAGAGGAAGAGGTCGTGGATTCGTAAGTTCCACCCCCCTCCCCCGTCTGTTTCTGTGTGATGAAGGTGAGGTGAGGAAGACGATTAACAGCTGAACTGAATTCCAGTTTCCCAGGATGAGAGGAAGAGGCTGGAACAGAGGAAATTATCCCGGGAACAGCAACGGAAACCCAGCCAATGCCAACCCCCCAGTGCGCCCCCCGGAGGAGGACTGGGACCCTGAATACACGCCCAAGAGCAGGAAGTACTACCTGGTGAGTCTGGGAGCGCGGGCCAGCAGGGGGCGCCGTTCTCCTTTTTAGTTTTATTCTCTGGTTAAAAATGACCTCCTTCCTCTTCAGCACGACGACCGAGACGGAGAGAAAACCTGGGTGGAGAACCGCGGCCGGGGGCGGGGCTCCTTCCCGACCCGCCGCGGCCGCTTCGTGTACCGGAAGGGCGGCAGCAGCCCCAAGTGGACCCACGACATGTTCCAGGGGGGGGAGGAGGGGGAGCTGGGCGACGACGGCGACGAGTTGGAGCACAAGGAGGCGAAGAGCTCCGGAGACGGAGCGGCGAAGCCGTGAACGGCGTTTAACGGTGGAAGGTTTTCTGTTTTATGTCTTTTTAAGGGAGAAGGTGTGAAAACGGAAGCGTTTGTGCCTTAGAGGAGAATAAACCTGCTGATCAACACATGGTTCATGAACTCTCTGCATGAATTGGACCAATCAGCAGAGCGTCTGTCGGTGTGTGTGTGTGACATCACTCGTCTTTAGTTCACCTGACGGTAGGAAGAGGAAATCTATCTGCTGTAGGTTTAGGTCTAACTTTTTTAATCCCAGACCTTCTGCATGTCCTCATCTCACGTCTCCTGGGCTTTTTTTACTTTAGCTTTAAAATGTCTTTTTGTTTTCAATAAATTTCCTCTAAGCCGGGTCGCTTCTGGACCGTCTCTTCATTTCTTCTATAATCATGTTTAAACCATTAGAACCAAACTGGGAAATAAAAGATCCAGTTTAGATGATATCTGGAAAGGAACTGGCATTTGTGACGAGTTTCTAAATGTGAATAAATTTAACGTTTGTCTTTCAGCTCATTGATGTAACATCAGATGTTTTATTTCTGAGAATAAAAGTTCAGAAGTTACAACTTTGCTAAATTTCTTCCTGTTTCCTTCTATTGTTGCCAAGTTGTGTTCAAAGCTTTTATTCTCACCGATGAAACGGATCCTAAATGTATCTTCATCTTATTGGCCGTTCATCTGCCGCCGTAAATGAGCTCCAGGTGAGAGAGAATCATCCGTGTTTCCTGTCAGATGAAACCTGGAGGATCGACCTGAAGGCGTCAAACCGGCAACAGGAAATGATCCAAATAAAATCACTTCCTGGAAATCTGATGAAATGTCTAAAAACAAACCGCTCAGCTTGGAGAACGTCCTGTAAAGGTAAACTGCATCGGAAGAACCCGGAAGTCTGGGAATACGGCTCCAGGTCCGAGGAGAACCTGAGTCCAGTGGGAGGCTCACTGGATCAGGTCTGTGGTTTGGAACCAGCAGCCGATCATCTGATCATAGAATAAATCTGCTCTCAGTCTGCAGAGGAGAGGAGGCCTAATGGTTAGAACTACAGCCTGGGTCCCTGAGCAAGACCCTGAACCCCACACTGCTCCCCAAGGGGAGGGGTTAAATGAGTTTCAGAGAATGACAATAAAAAATAAAATCATTTTAAACTAAGACCTTTAACAGCTGGAGGAACTGGTTTAACTGGAACTCAGTGATTTGATCAGAATCTCTGATCCTCACATGACCTGAAAGCTGCGGCCTCCATCTTTACTCCTTTAATAGACGTCAGCTAATATTTCATCCTCCAGAATCAACCAATCAGAACCGTTTCTGAACGTCTTCACTTTGTTTCATTAAAATCATTCAGATAAAAGGTTAAAGTTTGAGAAACGTTTGAAATAGAAATGAAGTTAAACTGAAATATTTCAGTCATTAAAGGTCGCGACCTTTCATAAAGGAAACTAATGGCCGCCGTTCTGTCAGACCAACGTACCAACAGTCAAACGCATCCAGGAGACGTCAGATAAGCTTTTATCCCTTTAGTGTTTGTACAAAAAATAGACTTTAAACTACCTTAACGCGCTCGTTTCCCTTTATTCATCTACAAAAAACTATTTAAGGTCAGATCGCCGTACGCTTCAAAAAACGCCAAAAAGTAATAAAATAGTTTCACAGCCATACATGACTAAATGGATACACACCTGTACAGGTAGTTTAGTCTATTTTTCATATAAAACTAAAGACATAAACAGGTATTTACTATGGGTATGCTGGTCTGATGGGGTATGCTGGTCTGATGGGGTATGCTGGTCTGATGGGGTATGCTGGTCTGATGGAGTATGCTGGTCTGATGGGGTATGCTGGTCTGATGGGGTATGCTGGTCTGATGGGGTATGCTCACCTGACAGAACTCTGGCCATGACCTCAGTCGGTTATAATTTAAAATATAATATAAATTTCTGTCTGCAGTTATTACACAGTTATAGGTGTCTGCTGTGTGATCTAATGGCACCTTAAGGGGGTAATAAATATTATTCTCTGCAATAAATGCCCATAAGGCTTAATGAGAGATCATTATATTTAGATCAATGATGATTATCTAACAGAGCTACAAACTGCAGCAAACGCGTCTGCATTCTCCACCTGCCTTTGATCTCTAAATACTGAGTCCTTTATAGAAAAAATAAAACACACAAAGATGCTAAAACCTTTTTTGAAACTAGAAAGTCATAAAAACGCTTTATTTCAGCAACATTAGTTTGATTTTATTCTCTTTTTATGCTACGTTCAGACGGCAGGCAGCAGAAGCAGCAGGTTTACGTGCAAAGTCGACGTTTGATGCGCATCAAGGCGCAGCTAAAGTTCCTGCAGCGCGTCTGAAGCTGCGCCTCATGAGCTTCTGACGCGCCTCATCAACCAATGAGAGAAGCTGATCTGGGAGCTGGCAGGGAGTCAGACGCAGCACTGCTGATGCAGAGCGCTATGATCACTCCTCTGAAACAGTTTATTAACTAGAACTAGACCTGGACAAGCATCACAAATGAAGCAGGATGCGTGTTTTTGCTGCTCCTGCTGCTTTAGGTGTGATGAACGTAGCATTGGGCTTTAAATAGCCACATTATGGATTAATATACAGAATATTAAATAAATGATCATTAACTAGAGATAAAAAGATCAACAGAACCAGAATAATATCATAATATCTGAAGAGATGGTCGGGGATGGAAGGACTGATGCTCGGTTCTTATTGGTCCATGAACGTCCCGCTCTGCATCACTATAAAGCCTGAGACGTTTAATCATCTTCATCATCCTCATCCTCAGGTAGGTCCTCACCTATTTATTTTAACAGTCTTTCCTTCTGAGGAGGCGGGGCTGGCTGGGCTGTACTCATGGGAATCCGTCTCCCGGCAACCGTGACAGCAGCTGATTAGAAGCTGAGGACTTCCTGCTTTGAACCAATCAGGGACCATTCAGCAGCTTTTAATTGTTACATTTTATTACATTTAGTGTTGAGTTTGACAGACATGTCGGACATTTGGAAAAACGGGGAAATTTGCGTCCTTTGTTGATTAAATACGGAGCCAGAGCTGCTGGAGGAGAAGGTCCAGGTTCTGAAGAACAGACCGGACTCCTAACGGGGATCCTACAGGTCTTCCTGGGTTCAGTAGAAACCAACAGATGGAGAGTGGAGCGCCCTCTGCTGGACTACTGAAGGATTCATCTAGTTTATTTTATTGACTCCAAACAGTCCGGAGAAAGTTAATAAACAAATAACAAACATAACTGAAAATTAATAGATAGAAACTTCTCTAAAGTGAATGAATGAATTATGGTTTTATATTTAAATAACCGAGATCAGAAACAGAAAGGATGGACTGATATCGGGACCACCTGTACTCCAGAAGATCAAGTCTTCCCTCCAAGCCTGACCTGTTCAGTCTATTCCCGATTGTCTTTTCATGACCTTTGACCTGATCCAGAATCCTGCGTTCTTTGCGGTTTCCCCTCGTCTGTCTGTGCGTTTTGGTCCATCCAGGATTCTGTAGTTCCTCTCTAATTGATGCAGAGCGCCCTCTGCTGGAGTCTTCTGGTTAGTGGTAATGGACGCGGCCAATGGTTCCTGTCCCACTGGCCAGAATGTCCGGCTGCCCGTTTCTCCAGATTTCCCGGACGATCCGCTCCCGCTCCTCCAGACGCCGGGCCTTCTCCAGCTCCTCGGCAGATGTGAACACGTTGATGCTCCTTAGGGTGCCGTTAGACTGGCTGCTCCGCTCACTCAGGGGCCCCGGGGTCACTTTACCCTCAGACTCCATCCCATCTTCCTCTGACACGCTCTCATCCTCTTCCTCCTCCTCGCTGGACTCTTTGAGCTGCCTCCTCTCGGGGGACGGAGGAGGTCCTCTGCGGCGCTGGGTCCTGCAGGTGATGCCGACCACCAGGAGGCAGAGGGCCATGAAGAGCCCGAATGAGACGCCCATCATGAAGTAGAGAGCGAAACTCTCTGGATTGGCTGAAAAACACAAGACCGCAACAAATTAGCAGGTTAGGTCTTCAGGAGCGCATGGAGCCTTGATTAGGGACGGTGGATGGAGGTGAACGTGCCAGGATCTCTGCTGACACCCAGAGTCTGGTGAGACAAACTGGGCTCTGTGGATGGTCTACATCAAGTGGATGGTCTACATTCTGCGGATGGTCTACATTCTGTGGATGGTCTACATCTTGTGGATGGTCTACATCTTGTGGATGGTCTACA
>NW_015151748.1:43415-44593 GCF_000732505.1 Cyprinodon variegatus
GAAACACGTCAACTAAACAGACCTGCTCACCGCAGACCTCCCGTCTCTGTTTTACTGCCGTTCATCCTTGAGTTTCGGAGCCTTTTCTGTCATGGATCAGAGGGAGGGAGGAGGCTCCTCTGACCTCCTTCAGGGTCAGAGGAGGAGGCGCAGGTACTGACCTCTGATGTGTGCGTAGGTGGCCATGCTGTTACTGAGCAGCTCCATGTCGGTCTTTACAGGATCCATCCTGAGAGACGGAGACAGATCCTGGGAGGAGAACAGAGACGGTTCCGTTAGGAGGAGGTTCTAGGAGGAACATGGAGGACAGCAGCCATGGATGTTTGGGTTATTCCGTCTGTCTACTTTAAAATATCTATCAGAGAAATAAAAACCAGGCTGAGGATTCTACTCAGGTTCTGGTACCGGTCCTGGTGGATCGGTTCTGTAGCGTTGCTGCTTTGGATCAGACCAGGCGTTCTGGCCAGTCTGGATCAGATCCTTCCAGGTCTGCTGGTCCCACAGTTCCGTTCCAGCAGTCTCTGTGGTTCCAGCAGCGGAGGGCGTGAGAGTCGACTGTTTTCCTCCCTGAGGTCTACCCCCCAGGGACCGCCCAATCAGAACCAGGCAGACCCGGCAGACCGGACCCCCCCTCCCTGATCTTTATCCGCCTTCAGACCCTCGATGCTCTTTAAACCTCTCTCCTTTTATTTGCTTTAGGCTGATAAGGCCGTGGGAGCAGGAGGAGGGCCTTGTTATGGGACCAGTGACTCAGACCAGTGACCTGAACTGGACCCATCGGTCCGCTTAGAGCCTCATTTAGTCCCAGCTTTAAACTGTTGTTTTAGTCGATTAGAGACGGAGCGCTGCCGCCTGGGCAGGAAGTTTACCGAGCTGAGAGCATTTATCAGAAGGGGGGAGGGTAGAGACCCGGAGCCAGTCCTGGTCCAGTCTGCACCGGTCCAGCTGGGAACCCAGATGGATCCACGTCTGCAGGACTGAAGGTTCCTGACCTCTAAGGAGACCCGGTTTAACCCTTTAGAGGGAAAGTTAGCGTCACTCAGTGAGGTCTAGAAGCTAAAGATCTATATCCAGCCATTCAGCATAGATGCTGCTACATGGCTGTACAGGAACCACGGTTCTGGTACCATTAGACCTCAGAGATGCATTTTATCAGCATCTGGGGAACTGGGTCGAAC
>NW_015151748.1:49898-50645 GCF_000732505.1 Cyprinodon variegatus
TAGAATTTAAAATCCTCCTTCTCACATATAAAGCCTTAAATGGCCAAGCTCCATCTGATATCAGAGATCTGATTGTTCCTGATGTTCCTAACAGAGCACTTCGCTCGTTTATCATCTTTATTAAATGGATTTTCTGTTTAAATGTTTACCCAAGAATTTACAAATATAAAAAAAAATGTATTCCCAAACCACCAAGTTTAAAGATGTTTCATTTTCCATCAAACCAACAGTTATGTATTTTAATGATTTGGCTTTAAAATTATAAAATAAATGTTTCAAACATAATACAGAAAAATAATGAAAGTTTCAAAATTTAAAGGATTTTTCCCCCCCCATGTTATGAGAGTAATGTACAGAAGAGGATTAGGGTCACTGGAACAAAAAAACAAACAGTTAACTGATTTTTTAATTTTATTTCAGTTTATTATGGAAAAAAATCTTAGAAAAAAAGTCAGAATTCTTACTTTCCCCCCCATACTAAACTGAAATAAAATTTAAAAATGAGTAACCGTTTGTTTTTTCCCCAGTGGCCCTAATCCTCTTCCGTAGGAACGGATTATATCAGGTGGCTAAAATTCCCCTCCTATAACATCAGCAAATAATGATCAAAAATCCAGTTTGTTGTTGATAAAGAAATAAACAGTTAAAGATCTGCAGGTGAATTAATTTCTTCACGTTATGGAGGAGGAATTATGTGTGATAGCATGTAGTTCACTAGAAATGCCTTTAATCCAGTAATCTGTCATA
>NW_015151748.1:54347-55566 GCF_000732505.1 Cyprinodon variegatus
TTTTTTTTTTTTTTTTTTTGGTATTTTTTTTTCGGGGGAGCTCTGGGGAATTTCAATGGTGAAGTCCTCTGGAAATCTTCAATAATTGTTGTTGATTGCAGATGTGTCTAGTAGTTCCCATTGATTTAGCTTGGAAAGCGGGGAGAATGGCGCTAGGCTTACCGCACCGTGACGTCACTGCTGGGAGATGGCAGGAGGGAGGGGCTACTATATTTGGGCAAAAATGGCCGCTCCCAGACTCAGGGATTGCAGTGAATATTGTTTTTTTTTTTTGTTTTTTTTTTTACTAATTAACACTAAATTCATTAAATCTCTGCAATCGTATCAGTTTTAGGTATAAATAATGATCCATTGATTCTTCGCTGACTGAACTTTTCCTTTAACAGATAATAGATCATTTGAATGAAGGTTTCAGGAACATCTGGGTCACAGGAAGGAAAAGCAGAAGAACCACAAAGCGGACCTCGTTGGTTTGGACCCTTCAGTCCTTTTATTCACAGTGAAAATCCGTCTGGGTTCTAATGAGAACAGAAACCAGATCTTGGTCCAAAGCTTCAGTCCGATTATTCTGGAAACCAGAACCAGGGTTTGAAACGTCCGATTCAGTCAAACGGGTCATTAGTTCTTCTTGGAGAACTCTTTCTTCCCGCCGGCAAAGTTCCGGACTCTGTGGATCTGAGCCAGCTGGTTCTGCATGGTCTTCATAATGTCCACGTGGTCGGGGATGTGCACGTAACGCACGTTCCTGCCCGTGACGAACAGATCCTGCAGCCGGGTGCTCTGTCCTCGCCGGTCCCGGTACAGGACGTCCTCCAGACGGATGTTCATGAAGGCGTCCACGCTGACCACGCGTCCCCGGGCCGCGCACTCGTTCCTCAGGTCCACGGTGGTCTCCTGCCCCTGCAGACCCTGCAGCAGAATCACCATGCTGTTCTCTGCGATCGTCCGCTCCCGAAGGGAGGACGCCACGGCGCCCGAGGGGGCGGAGCCACCCGCCTCCGACTCCATGGACTCTGAACGCCAGGAACGTCTGAAGGACACAGGACAGGAAGCTGTTAGAGAAGGTTCCAGAGGACAGACCGCTTCTAGGTTCAGCTTCTATGTTCAGGTTCTACATTTAGGTTCTATGTTCAGGTTCTATATTTAGGTTCTATATTTAGGTTCTATGTTCCGGTTCTATATTTAGGTTCTATGTTCCGGTTCTATATTTAGGTTCTAT
>NW_015151748.1:56299-58969 GCF_000732505.1 Cyprinodon variegatus
AGGGGTTTAGTGACGTCATCTCTCCACTTCATGCCTAATGTTTTTAAATTGTTGCATCACTGCCATTTTCTCTTTCAGTTTATCTCTCTTTTAATCCTGCTGGCATCTATTATTTTCCCTCCTTTTATTTATTTTTTCGCATAATTTCCTGAAGTTACTCCTCAGCTTCGCTAAAGATCCTGGAATCTTTCTCCCATCAAGGTTTTCATTTTAATTATCTTCTGATTTTCCTCCTTTCTTCCTCTATCGCTTTCATCAGTTTTATCAGGCTTAAATTCTGCTTCTATGTTCCTCCTTCTCCATTAAACTCACCCGCTCGTTTGTTTTTGTCCTTTTGCTAATTTCTGCTCTTGCCTCACTTCCTGTCCCTTTTTATCCGTGACGTCATATATTCCGTCTCATTCGTCATGTTTCTACAGTCATCAGCAGTTTATGGGATCAGATCAAACCTTACCGCCCTCCTTTCTTTGCTGCGTTTCTCCTCCGTCAAACTCAGCCCGCCACGCGCCGCCTTCTGTCTCTCTTCTTCTCCTCCTACCGGCACCGGTCAGACGCAGAACGTCATGACGCCATATCCGCCTCCTTGTCTCGCCCAGAAGGTGAATTACCGCCACCTGCTGGTAGAAAACTCCGGCGCAGCCTCGTTAAAATTATGTTTCTCCTTAAATGTGATGAAATGAGCGGAAGCAGCTTTAAAGTTCGGCTGTTCGCTTCTGCTCTGATCCAGGAATCATTCCCACCTGATCCTTTATTTTCTGAATCCCAGAATTCCTCATCCTGCTGTCTGAGCGAACAGCAGCTGATTAATAGCAGTTCATGAAGCTTCAGGTGAACATGTCTCCATCTACTGGTGGAAAGCAGAACTACAGCTAGTAATACAATCTGGAATTTTTTTTTTTTTCAATTGTTTTTCTTGTTTTTTCCCCCATTTAAATTCTTTTGAAATTGTTGATGTGTCTGAATAGCCAGTATAAACGACTCATAGTGGATTTAATCTTTTAATTTCCATGTTTTAGATGTATTGCTGAGGAAATGAGGCTGCACAGATGGGATGGGTGAAATGAAGCCGTCTGAGGTCAGAGGTCATCCATCATGGCCAGAAGGTCGTCTCCTTTACTGCTGCTGGACTTTTCCAGCTCCGCCTCTTCATCTGTAAACTGTCCAACGATCTGAGCCAGAACCGAAGCCGTGGGTCCATCCTGGATCAGACAGAAGACAGAAGCTCAAACAGCAGCAGCTTCAGTGAAGAACAGCAGGAGTTCACCTGGACTTCATGATCACTGAGAGAAACAGAACAAACCTTTCATAGTTCAGATGATTTAGGAGCATTTACATTTAGATCTGGACCGATTTCCTCCCTAAACTCTGACCCCTGGGATTTTATTTTTATTTGTGTAAATATTTTAATCTTTTTATCTATTTTTCATATTTATAATTTACTTTATTCATCAACGATAAATCCCTGGTTGAATCTGGTCTAAGTGGTTTCATAAACAGTAGGTCAGATATCAGCGGAGTGGAGAGGACCTACCTGCACAGCCTGGATGGTGACGACTGGAACCATGGACTCCTGCTCTCTGCCTGAAGCTCTGTTGGTCCACAGGACAGAACAGCCATGAGACAGGAACGGATCTATAGGGTAAAGCTAAGGAGTTCAGAACTCACGCCTCCTCCTGGTCCGCGGGGAACAGGTTGATCCGGAAGCAGGGTTCTTCTGAGGGAAGGTTCTCGGCCTTCATGCTGCCCATGAGCCGGGCCAGCAGGTTGAGCTCTTCTTTCGCCAGCGGGTTGGGGGTGCTCTCCGGCTGCAGCGAGACGGGAGCACAGAGGTTAGGCAGGGACTGGACCTCATGATGGGGGCCTGACATGCTGCTGGGTTTGGGATCCATGAATCAGAAGCGTTCACACACAGATAAGCAGAACCTTTTCTAGACACAGGAGATTAAAAACACTAAACAACCAACAGTTTAAACCAAAACATTTTGGATCCATTGAAACCGGACTCAGGCTTGGATCAGCAGCTGTTACCTGAACATCAGGTGTCTTTGATGTCTGCGTCTCCTCTGGGTGCTCCGCTCTGTACCTTTAATCAGACAGCAAACAGAGAACTCAGCCGGGTGGCCCAGAGCACGCTGACAGCTGCACTATGGTGGCAACTCTGGGTCCGTACAGGTTCCTGCCCAGTCTGAGGACTCTGTCTCCGTTCAGGTCAAACGACCCCGGTCCAACCGGACTGCTGTAGCTCCCTCCAGGCGGAAACTCCCTCTGACTCACCTCTCTGCCTCGGAGGTCAAACTTCCTGGAAACAAACAACAGATCATGGATCCCTTCTTAAATCGGAGGAACGAAGGAAGGATCAATTGGAAACCAACTAAATCTTCCTCAGAAGGCCTCTAAGCCACAGACCTGTTCCTATTCCCTCCCAGGAGGACCTTCAGGGGACACTTTGTCTAGTTTGTCTTTCCAGAATATCTTTCCTTTAAAGTCGTAGGAAAGCGGCTGTTCCAACCATTGTATTTCCATATTCTCCCAGTGGTTCCCGACTTTACACGAGTGAATAAAGTGAATGTGATTGGTCGATTATCAAGGGGGCAGGATTGCTGCGTTGGATCGCTAGCAAGTTTGGTCGTGGCTGGTTTGTCGAAAACATCTTGCTAACCAGTTAGCAAC
>NW_015151748.1:60171-63552 GCF_000732505.1 Cyprinodon variegatus
AAATACTGTTCGCCTTTACCTGATAAGTCCTGGAACATCGACTCCAAACGGCACCGGACCCGAGGTGGTCAGGACAAAACGGCCGCTGGGATTCTGGATCTGATTCTTCAGAAAAAGGGAAACCTGAGACGAAAAGGCAGATTAATTATTAGCCTAAATATGTTTTTTCTTCTGTGGAGTTGATCAAAAGCAGGACTGGACCAGCAGAGGACTCACCCGTACGTGCATCTCTTGGACAAATATGAGCAGAGTTTGTCTGAGGAACTGGAGTTCTCCTTCTGATAAGCCGGAGTAAACCTCCAGGAAGAGGAGATGAATGCGGCGTTTATGGCAAACCAGAGTTGGTTGGACTTTAGGAAGCATGAAAAGATCCACAGCTATACCTCAATGATTTTCCTGTGGGTCTCGTTCACCTGGTTCAGGACCACAGGAGTGTCTCTGACCATCTCTCTGATGGAGTCGATGTGATTGTAGGAGATGAGCAGAAGGTCTCTGGGCCGAGGACAAAGGAAGAGCTGATATTTGAAGGCCATGATCATCAGCTCATAAAGCTGCAGGATGAAGAGGAGAAATGGAAAAGCAGTTTAAGGACAGAAACCATTGAAAACACAGAAAATCCTGCAGACAGGTTTTCCTTTCAAGCTTCAGAACTTCTGAAGTTCATCATAGCACTGAAACAGCTCTGGTGAAAGTCACTAATGATATTCTCATGGCCTCAGATAATGGACTTGTATCTGTGCTCGTCCTGTTGGATCTCAGTGCTGCATTTGATCCAGTTGATCAGAATATTCTTTTAGAAAGACTTGAATATTTTGTTGGAATTAAAGGAACAGCTCTAGACTGGTTTAAATCTGATCTATCTGATCGAATTCAGTTTGTTCATGTTAATGATAGATCTTCCTCACGCTCAAAGGTTACCTGTGGAGTACCACAGGGATCAGTGCTAGGACCAATTCTCTTTACTTTATACATGCTCCCAATCGGTAGAGTTATTAGACAGCATGGGATTAATTTCCACTGTTATGCTGATGATACCCAGCTATATCTGTCTATAAATCAGTCACTTCATTTGGATGGGATTAAACTGATTTCAGATAATAAAGTAAAAAATCTTGGTGTTATTTTTGATCAGGACCTGTCATTTAAATCCCAGATCAAAGAGGTTTCTAGAATTTCCTTCTTTCATACTTCCCTGAACGGCGTAAACCACCTAGTCGGTCGTATTTCTGAGTGTCTCGTCTTTGGGGTGAAGCAGTTATTGTCTCAGCGTGTTGCCCGGTTTGAAGTTCACAGGGATCTGATGCTGGTTTAAAATCCTCCTGAGTTTTTCAGAGACTCCAGCAACATAATAATAAGCATATAAATTGGGTAAGTAAATAAGATGTGCGAATGGATGAGGTATATTTACTGTTAAAATAAGATAACTAGATCAGTTTTCCTTGAAATAGGACAATAAAGTCTTTTTTTATTTTAAAAGTAAATTGTCTTGTTACATGGGAAAGTGTCCCACTTAACGCCTAAATTCAAGAATAAATTCCCTTATTTTAAGAAACAAAGTACTAATTTAGATTTTTACATTTTTTGCAGTGCTGCTGACCTTCGCTAATAAAACCCAAACGGGTTCATTCCTTCTGGTTCTGGGAGCTGAACTGTCCGATGATTGGTTGTCTCTCTTGTTGAAGGAGCTGCGCTCCCTAACTGAGCGCTGAGACGTGGAGAGAAAGCTGTGGGTGTCCACCACCTACCCTGTCCATGCTGGCCGGGTTCAGCCTCATGATGGATGCGTGCGCTAACCGGGTCAGCACCGTTTTCATGGTCCGGTGTGAATACAGCTGCTGAGGTTTCAGGAGTTCATCCATGAAGGACTTACTGAACATGGTCCCAACGATGTCGTTCAGAACTGAGATTCAGCAAGGGACAAAAAGACAAAGTCCTTCAAATGGACGGGATCCTCTAAATGGACATTTATTCATCCTCTGAGCTGCTAAGGAACAACGTCTAAAGCCTCATCTGTCAAATAAAGCTAAAAAAATGATTTATTTCATGAAAACAAAGCTGAACTACAGACTAAAGTTCTGCAGTGACACAAATGTTCTGGTTCTACGACTAAATCGAATCTGTTTTAAAGCCCAGAATGATGAACTAACTTCACATCAGTCCATCAGGAGATCAGCAGCAGAAGCTGTTAAAAGGACAGAAGCCATTGTTCTGGTTCTGGTTCTGGTTCCACCCAAAGAACACCGCCAGAAAACTGCTGCTGAGAACATGGCAGCAGGTGGAAGAGTTTACTAGATCATCAGGGAATTAAAACCAGAAGTTTAGCTGTAGAGAAGAAGCCTGAGGACATCAATGAAGGTCCAGCTGGCTGGACAGGACACTATGAGACGGGTACCACCAGTGCAGAGCTTGCTAAACTTTAGCAGCGGGTGGATGTGATGCTTCATTACTGAACCATCTTGATCCAATCAAAGAGCAAGAAATAACAGTGGGTCTCCATCAGTAGGGATTAGGTCCAGAAGCTGAGAGAGGCTTCCAGAAGGAAGGAAGAAGAAGAATCGACTCTGGGAATAATCAGTCTGAGAACATGGAAGCCATAAAACTAAATATTTGTGTTACTGCAGAAACGTTTGCTCAATTAAAGACCTGAGTCACTCTAGGAGGAGGGAACTAACCAGTCCTACAGAACGATCATCTCATACCTCTCCTTCTGTCTCCTTCTGACCAAACTCCTGCAGAGCAGAGATGGAACAGAGGGAGTCTGTTGTTAAACAAGCTGAGCTAAAAGGTAGACATGTAGGCGTTCATCAGCTGGAGCTCCAGCCACACCTGTCAGGCAGGCCTACCTTTCTCTGACCTGTCCTCAGACGTGTTGTTGGCCTGCAGGCGCTGGTCCAGGACGTAAAGCATTTCCCCTCCCAGATTTATAAAGACCAGAGGCAGAGTCCTGATGGACATCCTGCTCCGCCTGAGACAGGTTTACCTCCCAAAAGCTAAAACGGGGGCAGAGGTCGGCGCTCCCTGTGGACGCTTCCTCCTGTCATCTGAGCAACAGCTTCTGCTCGTTCTGGTTGCAAAGCTCCACCTGAGACGGCTTCATGTTAGCGTCTAAACTGATCCAGCTTCTCTCTAAGATGCAACAGGTGGTCAGGAAGAGGATCAGCAGAGGTCAGCCTCAGGCTTACTGGGAGGATAAAGAGAACATGGAGGCTGAAGCACAACCAGAGGGGAAGCTACAGGCTAGCTGTTAGACAGGAGTCAACTATGCTAAACACATGGCAAGGTTTGCTGTTATGATCAGAACAGTTTTACTTTAACATCCTGGCTGCTGCGGGTCACGTTGTCACAGTTTAAATAAATAAAGCAAATGCTTCTTTTTCACAT
>NW_015151748.1:65933-69438 GCF_000732505.1 Cyprinodon variegatus
ACCTGAGCTGAGACTCAGTCTGCTGGTTCCTGGTTGGACTCCAGCCTTCTGAGCTCCTTTTAGTTCTGTTGCACCGATTCCAGTATTTGACTGGGGCTCCAATCCGGCACTACAATGGTGATATCGGTATCAGCGAGTACCAACAACTAGGGCACGGATACCATCTTCAGAGCCAAAAGTTTCTTCAACTATTGTCACCCATTCCAGGTAGGCAATAAAAGTTCTACTGGATTCACTTTGTTTTAGTCTTTTTCCTGCTTCACTAAGGAAGGCAGCAGCTGGACATGAAGCCATGATGGCGATTATTTTACATCCAGGTAGGATGCAGTTCTTCAGATACACACAGAACAACTTCAAACAGATGGTATCGGCCGATACTGCACAGCCAGGTATCAGGGCCAAAAATTGGCATTGCCGCAACGCTAGTTTTTAGTTGCTGCTGAAGTAAAATAATGTGCAATAAACACCTAATAATGTAGTTACCTAACCTAACAGAGTGTGACTGTAGTAGAGGAGGAGTCCCAGAAGAACGGCGAGTGGCTCCTCATGCCGCTGCTGATTTACATTTTCCTATGCAAACTCTGACAATTTGACCTGTTGGAGCATTTAGGACGTCTGTCTGTCCGCCCTCATAGTGTAGAAGAATAGATTAGAGCAGAAACATGCAAATGGGAGTTTATCTTCCAGGGCAGCTCAGTGTAGAGCAGACAATCACCTTTGTGAGACAGTCAGGCTCATTAGTGACGGCTGGGAACAAAATGTGAAGACATCTGGAAGAAAAACTGGGATATCTTGACGTTAACAACAGAAACTAACATGGAGATTCATCGCTACCTCTGGATTCTCTCCATGTAAGTGAAGTCTACAAATAATCTCTTCCTGATTCTGTCTGAATTTAAAACATTTCAAACATTCCCTCCAACAGGTTGACCTCTTGTGAGAGCGCGGTGAGCGGCTTCAACGACAGGTCGGGTCTGAGCGACACTCAGACGGACTGGATGAAACAGATCCCCGATGAAACTCGCATCTCGGCTATCGCCATTCCTGGAACTCATGAGAGCTTGAGACTCAGTGGAGGACCGTTAGCTGCAGCTCAAGTCTGGAGTTTGGAAGAGCAGCTGAATGTGGGGGTTCGCTATTTAGACATCCATGTTGGCCTTTGGCTTCCGACCAGCAGTGATGTCACCATCCGAGATTCTGCATGGAAGTCTTTAAAGAGCATGAGTTTACGCACAGTTTTCCAGAAGGTTTTAGGATTCCTAGATGCACACAGCGGGGAGACGGTGCTGATGAAAGTGACGCTGCACAAACTTAACAAAAACAGAGGGAAGGAATTGGTGAAAAAGCTGATTGAGAAGTTTGAAAGAAGAATCTGGACAAAGGTAGCGGTGCCACTCCTGAAGGAGGTGCGGGGGAAGATCGTCTTCCTGCAGAATGTAGAGTTTCCGCAGGGAACAGAAAACCATAAATCCTATTTCTTTGAGTCCAACAAGCTGAGAGATGTTGATCGAAAAATAAAGGAGGTCCATCAGCATCTCTGCGGTCATTACATCCTCGTGACGCAGACCGTCGCTACGACATTGGAGAAGCCCAAAGAGCTGGCCCGATTGGTCAACCCGCAGCTCAGTCAGTTTGTGAGGGAACATATGCAGACCTCCACGGCGGGCTGTGTGGGCGTCCTCACTATGGACTTCCCCAGCGCCCATCTGATCAGTGACATCATCAAGCTGAGGGTCTGCCCCTGTGGCCACGCCGGCGGGCCCCAACCTGGACCAGAACCGCCGCGCTCAGGTGAGTCAGCACACACATTAGAGGAAACAGANGGAACATATGCAGACCTCCACGGCGGGCTGTGTGGGCGTCCTCACTATGGACTTCCCCAGCGCCCATCTGATCAGTGACATCATCAAGCTGAGGGTCTGCCCCTGTGGTTCGGCTGCTGGCCACGCCGGAGGGGCCCAACCTGGACCAGAACCGCCGCGCTCAGGTGAGTCAGCACACACATTAGAGGAAACAGAAGCAGAACCGCGGGTCTGAACGGGAGCAGAGACCCGTTACGTCAATACGACCTTAGAACCAAAACCTGAAGCATTTATATCAGAAACCTGGTTCTAGATTAAGGATTTAGATTAGAACCTCTACAACAACAACAGCTGTTAGAAGAAAATAGAAAATAATGAATTTGCTCTTCTACCCCTTATAGAACCCGGACCACAATCGGAACCAGGAGAACATATAGGAGAAAAGAAACCAGGGGCGGCAGAACTAGAACCACATGCACCGGTTCTTCCTGGAGTGCCTTTCAAAATAAAACACAAACAGGAACCCACATGGAGAGCGCGTAACTGCCACAGGGGGCGCTAAAGCATCTGATCAGGAACCAACCTGCAGAATGAAAATAAATGATGATAAAAGTTGAAACTTTTCCTGGTTTTAATTCTCAAAAAACTTGAATCTATGAATTTACCAGATTTCCAAGATGTCAGCCTGAAAGCAGAGAGTGGAGCAGCTGAGAGGAAAACAGGAAGGGAGCTGAAGGCAGCAGGTAAACAAATGAAACAACAGCAGAAAAACAGGAAAGATAAAAAATAAAATGCAAAAACTAAACAACAACAAACATGATTCTACAGGAACAGGTTAGGAGCTCTGTTTGCCTGAGGTCAGGAGAAAAATAAAGCATTTTAAAAACTATTTAGATTTCTTTTTTTAAAGGCAGGCAGATCAGAGTCTGGCTTCTGTCACAGCGGAGCCTCTTTGGCCTGGAAATAAACAGCCTGCCATGCTTTCAGAGGTGGAAGGGAACAAACATAAATGTTTAAATCGGGTCCTGGAGGACACAGGAAGCTGGCTCTGCAGTATTATGCTCAGTATGTTCGGTACCAGTCAGCAAACCAGCAGTTTGGACCCTGGACTGGTCCAAGCCGTGGGTCAGAGAGCTGCAGTGCTCCAGTCTGCAGGTAACAGCTTCACCCAGAGACAGGCTGGACCGCCGCGTCTTCCAGTACAGTTAGAGGGAAACGTCCAGATAAACATCCAGGTGTCTAACGTTAACCCTGCAGCAGAAGGATAGAGAACCCAGAACAGAACAACCTCTGTTCTGCTTTGGTTTGATGACTTTTAATTTCACTTTTCTTTTTGCCCAACTTACTTTATTAAGTTAATCGATTTTAGCTCTGAGTTATTAACTTCCTGTAAGAGTTTAGAGTTTTCTTTTTTTAAAAGAGCCTTAGAAATTAAAATTCATTATTATTACTTAGTGTGGTGTAAATGTAAAATATAATACAGTGTAAGTGTATAATGTGAAGGTTCAAACGCCGCCTTAAACTTAGGCTCATGTTAACCCGTCTCTCTCTGGGGCTGACAGGACTTCTTGGAACCTTGTCTTTGTTCTACTGCTTAAGAACTGCAAATCTGTCCCATTATCCACTGGTAATTTAAACGTGTCCAATATGCACACCAATCAGCTGGTGCCAACCTGGATAAATGGGGGGGATCCCACTCTACA
>NW_015151748.1:69971-71477 GCF_000732505.1 Cyprinodon variegatus
TAATAAACCAATAGTTTTGCGACCCCCATGCAGTACCTCTGTGGAACCCCTAGGGGTCGCAGACCCCCTGTTGAAGATCTCTGGTGTAGAGAATTATTAAACAAATGAGTTTTTCCATCACATCATCCTTTTCATACATGTTGTCCTCCTCCAAGCTGTAGAGGCTTGAAAAGAAACTACCAATGAAGTAAATCAGGTGGTGTGCATCTCTGTAATGAGAAGGGGCGTGGCCTAATGACATCATGCTTAATTATTAGGCAACTTCCTTTCCTTTGGCGAAATGGGTCAGAAAAGAGATTTGACACTGAAAAGTCCACAATGGTCAGATGTCTTTCAGAGGGGGGGGGCAGCAGTTTGGAAATAATGAAGCTTTTGAAGAGGGATCATCAAACAATCAAGCGGTTCTTGGCAAATAGCCAACAGGGGAGCAAGAAGCGTGTTGATAAACGAAGACGCTAAATAAAAAGAATTGAGAAGGATGAAGCGTGAAGCTGCCAGGAAGCCATCAGCCACCAGTTGTTCCATATTTCAGAGCTGCAACATGTCTGGAGCGCCGAGAAGCACAAGGTGCTCGATCCTCAGGGACCTGGCCAAGGTAAGGAATGCTGAACAAAGGCCACCTTTGAACAAGACGCACGAGACAAAACGTCAAGATTGGACCAAGAAATCTCTGCAGACTGATTCCTCCAAGGTGTTTGGGTCTGATGAAATGAGCGAGAGTCTAGATGGGTCAGATGGATGGTTGATGATGGAGTCCAGATCAACTCCCAGACCTACTGCCAGTTTCTGGAAGACTCCTTCTTCAAACAGCGGAAAAAGAAGAAGTCGCCATCATTCCAGAAACACCTGATATTCCTGCAGGACGACGCTCCGTCACACGCATCAGAATACGCCACAGCGTGGCGGCCAGAAACACCTGATATTCCTGCAGGACGACGCTCCGTCACACGCATCAGAATACGCCACAGCGTGGCGGCCAGGAAAAGGCTAAAAGGGTCACCTGATCTGAACCCCATGGAGAACCTGTGGTCCTTCATGAAAGGTGAGATCTACCTCATTAAATGGCCAAATCTAAAAATAAAACTCATCAACTTCTAAATATATGAAACTTTGATATTAAGGAGTCTTTGGGGTTGATTGAGAACACATGTGGCCCAATAATAAAAATAATCCTCAAAAATATAACTTGCCTAATAATTCTGCACATGGTGTAGATTGTCGTCTCAGGAAAATGGAATATCTTCTGGACTTACAACCTTAATCTCAGTGTTTAGAGAGAGCCCTCCATGTGTTACTCCTGCATAAGAGTCTTATGTTCTCAAATGTGTTGGGATCTGGAGGTCTGTCCACCTTTCTCCAGCAGAGGGCGCCCTAGGTCTCCTGGAGCTGAAGCTGACTACCACACCTGCGGCTCGTTTGCTCATCAGGAGACCAGCAATTAAGCAGTGGCAGAGCAACACTCCAGTGCCAGAGTGTTAAGCCAGTTACGGTTAGCAAGCCTGAGCC
>NW_015151748.1:78882-86635 GCF_000732505.1 Cyprinodon variegatus
GTTTCACTGAGTCAGCATTTTAATACATCTTTGCAAAGAGAAGAGTTCATCATTCAGCCGTTATTGCTCAGTAATCAGCCCGTTCTGATCTGGACAGCATTTTTATTCCTTACAATAATGGAAAGTATTCAGAGTCAAAACAAATTACAGACACTTTGGTTTAACAGTAACATGTTATAAACCTGGAGGAAGAATCTGACTTGTTTTGGGAAAAAGTATATTTTTCTATGCAAACAATCCTGACTCAGGCATTCTGTGGCCCTGCAGGTAAAACACACTGAGTAACTAAAGTAACTTTATATAAAATGGGAGAAATCTATATTTTCCAACCACAGTACTAATGTTTCTTTTTAATTATTAACATCAGGTAGGCAGCCTAACTTTATCTTCCAGAAGTTATAAACCTCTGAAGCAATTTCTAACCGGAACATAGAGAACTGAATTAAACCGGGTAACTTATCTGGTCTAAAGGAAACCTTATATATTGATGTCTTTATTAAACCGGTTTTGTTTCTAAACACAGAAGGTTGATGCAGCAGCCAAACATCTTCATTAATGATTTCTTTATTGGAAATAATAAAGAAACATATTTGTTCATATTTAAGACAAACATTTAAAGTCAACAATAGACCTGATTTAAATATTAAAGCTCAACTTAGACCCTGGTTTAAAAACAACAACCTGTGAGGTTCAAAAGTGTTGGAAGCTTTTGGAATTCCTTTTTGATAAAGCTTCTAGTTAGAGTGGCTCAGGTTATCCTGATCTATCTCTATAGTTCTGCTGCTATAGGCTTAGACTGCTGGAGGACATAGGGACCCCTTTTTCATCATTCTGCTTCATTCTATCTCTATTCTCCCACTCTGCAGAATCTGTTAGTTCAAGAGAAATATCAGCTGTGCTGCTGTTGACAGTTGCCTTTTGTATCTATGCTTCTTTTTCTATGTCTGCTTCTGTCTCCTTGAACCCCAGTGGGCCTCAGCAGATGGCCGCTCACACTGAGCCTGGTTCTGCTGGAGGTTTCTTCCTGTTCAAAGGGAGTTTTTCCTCTCTACTGTCGCTACAAGCATGCTTAGTGTGAGGGATTGCTGAAGAGTCAATGAGTCGATGCAATCAGCTGGTTTTCCTTAGATAGAAAACTTTGAATCAATCTGACTGGATGATCTGGTTGATCTGGAGCTATAGAAATAAACTGAATAGAATTGAAGGTCCAGCAGAAATCCCAACTGTGCCAGAGAGCAGCAACAGCTTAGTTTGGTTTCTAAAATCAGCCAGAGATGTTTTTATGTTTCCTAATCTTTATTGCAGAAAACCATCAGCAAGAACCAGAACTTCTAGAATTTGCTCACTTTCTGCATCCGTCATTTATTCATAAAGTTGTTCTCATTTTATCCATAAATATGACATGCATCATTAGAAGTATTTTTTAATCTATTCATTTTTCTTTTTAATCTGAGAATAATCCCATTTATTAACAGTTTTCAGATGTTTTCTACTTTTTAGAGGCTGTTTCTACGGAGATATCCTGACAGGATGCAGCAGAAGAAATGAACGAGTCGTTCCAATCCTAAACCAGATAATCCCTGTTTAAAAAGGATCTGGACACCTATTCTATGCTGCAGGTCGCTGAAGGGTTCTGAAGGGTTCTGAGGGGTTCTGGGACGGGTCCAGATAACCAGACAAATTCTCCTACAGTTAGCTGAGATATTTAGACACATTACATTGAGAGAAACAGCTCCATGGTACTGATCCGTTCCGCACAGACAGGTTCTGTTGGATCTCAGTCCTGTTTGGACGGAGAGGAAGGTTCTGTTCCAAAAAACAAACTGAACGTCTTTGATAAAAACAGCCTGAAGCTGCAGTTACAACGTTTCTCTAGATGAACACGGAACCAGAACCGCCCAGAGAGGCTGGAAACGACCACTTCACCTTTAGACTGTTCATTTATTAGAAGGTTGAGTCTCAGGTCATCAGGATTCGAGTCCAAGTCGAATGACGAGTCTTTTCTGATGGAACCAGTCGAGCAACCTGGCTCATTGCTGCCCTCTTCTGGTCATATTCCTCCATCTTTCAGCTTTAACAGAAACTAAAGAACAGAACCTTTGGTCTGTTTGGTCCAAACCTCTCCTACGAAGCAAAGGATCAGTTAATCTGGACCGGGCCCGATTGGACAGAACCTTTTCTCTGCATGATGCTGCGGGGGGATGGAGCAGGACTTCCCAACGGTTCTGGTGTTCTGGTCCAGGGCTCCACTCAGCAGAGTGACCAGAACATCCAGAACCACAGAGGTGATCCAGTATTAGACCAATGGGTTCCTCTTTATTAGGAACCCAAAGGTTGGCCCGGTCCAGTTGGAATGAGAACTAGCAGGTGAAAGAACAGCTGAAGGTCATCAGAGAAGTTCTAGAGGTTCTGACTCTGAACTGGACCGGCCCCGGCCGGTTCAGAGGCTTCAAAGCAGTTTTTAAATAAAGATGCAATTTGCATCAGAAGCAGAGCGGTTCTGGAAGCCTCCCTGACCCGGTGGATACCACTCTACATAAACACACCCACTGATGTTGGTCTGACCTGCCGGCACCATCCGGCTGGACCGGACTTATCTCAGGGACCGGTTCTGACTCTGGAGGATCAGGATCTCTGCCACCAGAACCTGAGGGTCCAGAACCTGAGGGAAGAGGTCCATGGCAGCGTCCACCAGCTGGGCGCTGAAGATGGCCAGGAGCTTCTTCCGGACAACCTCCCTGTCCTTTGGACCGGGACCTGGACTCGGACTCGGAGCGGCCTCCCACGCGCAGCCTTCCCCCGGCAGGCTGCGGGCCTCTGGAGGGGGACCACTGAATGGGTCGGACCAGTGCTGATGGACTCTGCCAGGAAGGAGTTCTGCAGGCTGACTGTAAGCGGTTCTGCCGGGCGGAACCAGAGCACAGCTGGGATAGGCGGGCGGGCCATAGCGGGTCAGATCCGCGCTGCGGCTGCCCACTGGTACCATCCTGCTGGGCTGGAACAGGTCGTGTGAGCAGCAGCTGCAGACGGTGCCGGCTGAGGGGCAGAACCGGTGCGGGCCGGTTCCGACGGATGCCTCGTACTTCTGGTCAGGGAGTCTCCAGGCCGTCTCCAGCTGCTGACTGTCTATGGAGCCCAAACCAGAGTCCAGCGGCTCCTGGGAGCCGTCGGGCCTCTTGGAGGTCCGCTCCGAATGCTGGCCCGTTTTCTCCCTCCTGCTCTGGGCCTTTTTCCCGGAGCGGTGCCCCCCCTTCGGATCCTGTCTCTTTGCGGAGCCGCCCTCGGGCCCCAGAGTCAGCTTCTGGGCCATGTCCTCCATCAGAGTCAGGCTGAGGTCCAGAGCCGGACTGCGGCGGGCGGGTTTCTGAGCGGCCGCGGGGTTCTTGGCGTTCTCCCGGAGGTCGTCAGCCACGGCCCGGTTGGACTGCTTGCTTCGCTCCGGATGGAGGAATTTACATTTGATCCCAAAGGTGCATTTCTTCCCTGGAAGGAGAAAGCAGAACAGGACCGGATCAGAAAAGGTCCGTTTTCTCTGGAACGCATCAGCTAAAGGTCAGGACATCCTGGGGTTCTAAA
The DNA here is from genome assembly GCF_000732505.1 of Cyprinodon variegatus. NCBI lineage: Eukaryota > Metazoa > Chordata > Actinopteri > Cyprinodontiformes > Cyprinodontidae > Cyprinodon > Cyprinodon variegatus. The sequence continues at coordinate 82,459 of NW_015151748.1, forward strand.
CTTGCAGATTTAGCTGTTTTGGGCCGTTGCCTCATTTTCCTCACAAAGGCTTCACTAGTGACTCCATGTTCAGTGGAAAACAGCCGACTGGAAAATGCTTTATTTATGAGTTATGGAAGAAAATAAGTTGAATGAAGGCCTGGAAAGATGACAATCAATGAAAGGCCTGGAGGAGGGACCCCAAGCAAAGCTTTGCTTGGGGTCCCTCCTCCAGGTCCCGGTGGGACTGGTTCTGCCATAATTTGCATAAGAGCAGCCCGACCTGCAGCTAAAGACGCTTCTGATCCTCCGACATTCAGAACTCGTTTGCATATTGGTGTAAAGGCTGTAACCCGCCACGGCATGCTCACCTCCATCAGTGGCGCCGAGCAGGAGGCGGGGCTTCAGCTCCAACCATTATCTGTAATGTTTGGATTTGGAATAAATATTTATGGTAGCAGGTTTGCTTTCAGCCAGAAACACTTTGCTAAGAATCAAACTGTAAACTAAAATGTTTCCTTTCATTGATTGTCATCTTTCCTTATGAACGAAACTCTGTTTTATTTATTTTCTTCCATAACTCATAAATAAAGCATTTTCCAGTCGGCTGTTTTCCACTGAACATGGAGTCACTAGTGAAGCCTTTGTGAGGAAAATGAGGCGACGACCCAAAAAACAAACGAGTCTCATCTTGGTCCTTCATCTATTTTTAGTTAATATTTCACTTATTGATTTATGAAAGTGTATTTCAGAATATCGTCTGACTTAGTAAAACTGTACTTAATGAATATAGTTTTATAGAAGTGAAGAGAAAGAAGCATGGTAGCTAATATGCTAGCATTAGCTACCATGTCTTATTAGCCGCCACATATCTGACTCAATAACCATTAAAACAACGATTTCCATTAATTTCAGACGGAACTATTCGCAGACTGGGATTATATTAAACTGCAATTCCAATATTCACCACTGTTCTGCGCCATTTCCCAGGTGTCCTCTGAGGACGGAGCAGCCGGCTTGCTTGGATTACAATGAATCCTGGGATACCCCAGGATAGAGAGGATACAGCGGAACCGTCCTTCAAAACGGAAAAAAGAAGGATGCGTTTGACGGCCGCATAACGAGGCGTCGTCCAATCAGAACAGACCTCGGCGCCGCGCTGTGACGTCATGACCAACGAACATTTGGAGGACGCAGGCGCTGAATTTATAACTGGACTGACTGCAGAAAATTAAAATTGATTTGTTAGGAAGAAATGCTTTGTTTTTCAGTCAACTACAGACCAGATGCATTTTCACATGATGAGGCAAATCCAGCAAAATGATTTATTGTTTTAACCCTTTATAGAGGAAGTTAGCGTTTATGATCACTTGTTATTATCACTTCTTGTTATTACATTGACATCCAAGGTAATAAGGTTTGGTCCTGGATTCCAATAAGACTATTGGCTTGAAATCTGGATTTTGAAAGTATTTTACTGAGTGCCCTATAAAGGGTTAATATTATTTTTCTTTGTTTTTTGTTTTTATTAAAAATTATTAACAATATTGATTTCAAATGCACATGATCCCCCCTTTGACTTAACCCCCCCCCCATTAAAGCAGTGAAATCATATGATATAAAAATAAACTAATATTTCCTTTAAATCCCCAAACTGCTTCTTTTAAAGCAAAGTTGTTTCAGGTTTAAGATTATTATGTTTTAAATGACCTTTTTTAAATTGGTAATGAATTCAGTTTGATGATGTTCCAAAGGCTGGACTTCCTGGAACGCTCTATCGCAGCACTACTGCCCCCTGGTGTCCGATGTGGTTGGTAGGCGGCCCAAATACCGGTTTATGGCTGCAGGTACCAGATCTGCTCCATCCCTGCTTCCTGCCAGTGACATCATGCTACACGATTGGCCGAATGTTCCCACATGAGGTAAAAGATCGTGGTTGCCTAGACAACAGTAATAACAGAAGTGGCCCCTATTGGTCAGGGCATAGAGCTTGGAATCCTGAGGTTGTGAGTTTGAAGCCCACTCTCACAGACTGCCACTCTGGGTTTCTGAGCAAGACCCTTAACCCCACACTGCTCCCTGGGCGCCTAACGATGGCAGCCCACTGCTAGCAGTAGCTAACAGGTTAGCCTTTAGCTCGGTCAGTTAGCCACATTAAGCTACACTACTTTTAAATTTATGTCAACAACAACCGTTCGTTTTCTACAAGTAGAATAACTGTTTATTTGTCTAAAATCTCTACGAAAGTCATTTTTTAGGATGTTTAACTTTTCCTCCTGACCTCAGATCTTAAGACTAAAAATAAACTGAGACTTTTAGTGTCTCCTTGTTAAATAGCAGAGCTCAGTCTGTTTTAGAGGACAGAACTTTTCCTGTTACGTTACTTTAGATCGCCAATGAAACGTTAAATAAAAGCAAATAAAGGGAATAATATGTTGAGACTCCAGAGAAGATCTGATTCTTAACAAACAGGTGAAAGACAGTTTGTCCGAGAGGTGTTGCCATATGATGACATCATAGGAAAGGAGGGGGCCCTGAGCAGATCTGCACCCACCAACTGGGGCCACTCCCACTACAGCAGTTCCAAACGGAACCGGTTTACTGAGCTCTGAATCCTGATCAGGATCCAGAGGGTGACCCACTTTGACAAACGGCCCAGACTGGATGATCAGCAGAACCGGGCTGAAACGGAACCTCCTACCTCCATGTTTTACTCGGTGATGGCTGACAGGATTCTAGTGTTTCTACTGGGGTGGAAAATATTAATCGGATAAATCGTGATTCATTGATTAATTAAATAAATGATTAATCATTAACTGCAGCCTTAGTTTGAAAGGGAAACCCACTCCAAACTGTTTTATATCAAAATTATAAAAATCTTTTTGTTCGTTCTTCTTCATCCAGAAGGCCTGAATAGGACAGTTTTACCTTCATTTGAATTCTGATAAAAATCTTTTTAGCATCCGATTAGCGATTGATTGTAAAAGAAGTGACAGACTAATCGCTATTGGTTAGTTTTGACCGGCTGCGGTCCGGTTCCAGTAGAGGTGAGTTGGGTTTGGGTCGGCTGTTCTCTCACCATAAGGACATGGCTGCTTCTTCTGAGTTTTTGGGAACTTTCTCAGGAAGTTCTCCAGGTTGGGTCCGTGTCGGCCCAGAGGATCGTCAGGAGGCATAAACCTGTGGGAACAAAACACAAACGTCAGTCTGCCGCTTCTGCTGAAGGTACCGTCAGAAGGCGGGGCTTACTTGTTGTTGACGAAGGAGTACATGAGCAGCCTTCTCTCGATGAAGCGCTTCCACTCGGGCTTCTCCCCCTGCAGGTCACGGTACATGTCGTTGGACACGACCACGCCGTCTGACTCGAAGGCGTGCTTGACGATAAAGCAGTCGTCGTTGCAGACGACGCGTTTTCCTGCCACTCGGCGGGACGGCGTGAAGACCAGAATCTTCTTCTTCTCCAGCTCCCTCAGGATGTGCTGATCTGCTCAGAGAGGAAGAACATCTTCTGGTTACAGACAGAGACTCGGGGTTCTGCTCAGTCCGAACGGCTCTCACCGTTTCCTCGTCCGGGTCAGAGTTTTCTGGAACAAACATTTCTAAACTGGTTCTAACTAAAATCCACCTTTGAACAAACAGCTCCTGCAGTCGCCATCCTTTACTGGGTCCAGTAGGGGCGGTCCCACCTCTAATTTAGGCCCGGATAAACTCAGAACTGTGCTTAGATCGGTTTTCTGAATATGGATAACCATGATTGTCAGTGAGAACCCAAGGCTTTGCGGCGTTCTCTACAGCTGGCAGCCATGTTGGATTCTGATAAGAATCTCCCACTTTTCCAGATCAGAGCTACAATCAGCACCTGGTCCAGTTCCTCCTGAATGCAGGCTAAAGCTACGTTCACACCAGAGGCATTTTAGGCAGCATAATGCTTCTGCTGCTCCTGTGTTCGATGCCAGAGAGCAGCTTTGCTATATTAGCTGTGATCAGCGGGTAGAAAGTAGTTAGAATCTATGTTGAAGTGAGAAAGTCCTCCTGAAAACATGGTCTGTGCAGTCAGTTCATCCAGATTACCATCCTGCCTTCAAAGATTATTTCTCTGTGGGAGCCGCTCAGACCCCCACATACCGGCGCTGCGCTGTGCACTGGGAATCCCCAGCTGCAGCTGCCTCAGGCCCTGGAGCCTCTCCAGGGTTTTCCC
>NW_015151748.1:87427-88888 GCF_000732505.1 Cyprinodon variegatus
CTTCCTGGATGGAAGAGAAACGTCTTCAAACTTGGAAGTAAAGTCCAGGGGATTGATTTTTTTTTACTTTTTTAACTCTGACCTGAATGACGGAGAATCTTCACCAGCATAAGTTTGTAGTGCATTTCTGACGGACCCTTTAGAACCAGAGAGCTGATCTGAAACAGACTGTTTCAAGCTTCAAAGCTGTGAAAAAGTTAAAAACAAATATTGAAGTAATGAAGAAAAAAATTTGAAGTATTTAGCCTGAAATAAAACAATTTTAGAAAGAAAGAGAGAATCAATGAGAGCTGCTGTGAAGCAACCATTTCTGATTCCCCGTAAAGAAAGCGCAGATCCAGCTGATGAAGGTTTTAGTGACAGAAAGTGTGATTTCAGCTGCTGACTGAGGAACTTTCCACTCATGCTTCTTTTGTTGTTTTCCAGGAAACTGCTGTTGTTTCTTGTAACTGGTCTACCCCTGCAGACGGACGTGACCCGGTTGATTATCAGACCAACTCATCTTCATTGTGCAAAATATCCGCTTCTACCTGAAGCCATTTTGGTGTCAAGCAGCAGAAAACCAACATTTTATCTTCAAGATTTGACAAACGGCAGATGAAGTGTGGAAAGAAGATGACTAGCCTGTTGTGAGCCGGGATTTCCCAGCAGGTCAGCGGGTAACCACATCCTGCTTATTAACTAAACTACCTTCACCTCTGAGCTTCAGGAACATTTCACACGTTTGGCTTAAAATTTAAACCAAACGGGTGAAAAATAAATCAGGTTTGATTAAAACAGTTCATGAAGTGAAACACCAAATAAAGCGAGTCTCTAGGCAGGATCGATCTGTGCTCTTAGACCAACAGTTTCTGTGGATGGAAACCTTGGAGGTCCAATCCCTGAGCTTCATTTAAAGCTTCTTTCTTTTCAGCACCTGAATCCATTAAACCTGAAGCTGCTGAGATGTTTGACGCTTTGCTGCGGATCTGCTCGCTCCTCGGCGTCTTCCTACCTGTGATGGGAACGTCTGGCCTCGGCTGCTCTTTTCTCCATGACGGCACAAATACGGTGACGTCGGTGTGGCCCCGGTCCAGGAAGAAGTTCACCGCCAGCTGGATCCCCAGGCAGGAGAAGACTTCTTTGTTGCCGTGGCTGAGTGAGAAAACAGAAAGAAACAGTTCAGTGGTGATCCGGACGTTTCGCGTCTGATGCGAAGCAGCCATTCTGGTTAGGAAAGGAGAAAAGTTTCATCCAGAGCCAGAAAACCTCAACTGGTATTAATCAACCTGCAGGTCCTACAAGCTTCCGGAACGTTTTTTTTTTTCAATGAATGAGATAAAATGAATAAATAAACAAAAAAAAAGAAATTAGAATCAAACATGCTTTGTTAAAACTTTACAGGTTTACACGTTACAGGTCTAGGTGGTGTCCTGAAAACAACGTGGGCTACATTAATAATTGGCAATCGTTTTGGGGAAA
>NW_015151748.1:92762-99914 GCF_000732505.1 Cyprinodon variegatus
TTTTTTGACGGTAGGTGGACCCTTTCCACACTCATTTTTATCACCTCACTCTCCTGTTTTAAACATGAGTCACCGAACAAGAACATTTTGAACAGTTATGAAATATTATCAAATTATTCTATTTAAAACTCTATATTCCCATTGCCCTGATTCACGGCACATCATGTCAAGTCATTTTCTAGAGACACTTCAGTCAGACCTTCTGATCAAAGCAGCAGATTGCATCCTGTCATTGACTCCTAAATATCTCTCCTCCTGCTTGAGCCGATGCTAACAGTGGGGAGTTACTTACATGGTGTCGTGACTGCAGCAATCTCCCACAGCGAGCAAAGAATGAGAAACTAAAGGTGCTGAACACACGGCCCTGATGAACACCAGGTCCTGAGGAACACTAGCCTAGTAAACTAGTTCCACTCACCAGCGGCCAAAATCCTTTTTGCCTGCAGTGGTCTAGCCTCCATCAATGCCCCGGGCCCTAGAACTGGCGGGCCAATCACAACGCAGAGATGTGTTCTGGATGCAAAGTGGGCGGGGTTTTGAGGGCGTGACGACAAAGCTGAGCGACGCTGAAGAAAGCGCAACAAGGAAGATGGCAGCAACTATTGAACAGTTCTGGTTTGACTCAGCTTTGGAATCAGTTTGGAAGGATCAGACTTTGGGTTTTTCGTTGAAACGTGAGCAGGAAGAGGCTCTACGCTCGTTCATTTTATAGAAGGACGTATTCGCCGTTTTACCGACAGGCTGTTAGTTTCCACTTCCACACCAGCTTCCTGTCGCGCTTCCTATGTCACAGTCAGTGGCTCTCATTGGTCAGAGCGTTGGCCAATAGGCACAGACATGGTTTGAAAAACAACAGGTTGTTCTCATCTATAATCTTCCGATGTCTCGTTCATCGGGGCCAGACTAGATTAGACATTTAATCTCACATTTAGTCTGGTTTATCAGACTAGAAGAACATCATTAATAAAGAAATGTTCTCCTTGACAAACTCTTCTGATCCTGGACAGAAAAGTTTGATTTGAGCAAATTAAAAGCTGCGAATGAATCTTTTCTCTGTAATCTGATTCCCATTCGTTCCTGGAAAATGCCTCCTGGGATTCTGATCTTTAACTGGAGAAACAAACCGTCTGTCCAAAGAAAAGTTGATCAATATTCAGATATTTTACAGTCTGAGGGTTTAGCAGTTATTGGAACTGGTTCCTCCTGTTGCTCCCTCAGGGTGTCCCATACATTCATCATAAGGGCCCCCTGGAAATAATAAACCAACTGGTCCCAGTTTCACACCATCAGGCAGTTTCAATGCTGGGGAAACTCCACGTCTGCCTGCAGCTTGATCCTCGGTGCTTTCTGGCTGTAATGAGACGCAGCGGAGGGCATGTTCCTACTCAGACTGAGTCTGTCAGAGAAAAACGTGCCTCAATGGATTTGCATAATAAAGAAGTCATTTCTGACATGCCTGAACCCGAGCGAAGGTGTGAAAAAGGTGTGTGCACAGACTGCCTGCAGGTAAAATAGAAATCTGAACATTCAGTGCAGAGAAGCTAGATGGGTGCAGCAGGAAGCGTTGAGTGGAAATCAGAGGCTCTGCAGGGTTTTTGGTTTTAGGTTCTTACCCAAAGCTGTGAGCTGGTCACATCGAAACCAGCAATAAAAACAAAAAAATAAATAATAAATATTAAACCATCCTGTTAAAACAAGTCATGCAGGCTTTGTTTTTAACACCCCCCAACTTATAGAAAGACCCAGACCTAGAGCAGCTAGAATGTTGTATTTCATCTGCAGCCTGCGCAGCATTCCCACCACAGTCCTCCTTCACGCTGACCTACATTCTCGGCTGCCGTCTGAGTCTTCAGCGCAGAGCAGAGTTTGGATGATTTCTGTGGTTTCGCTGATTGAAAAGAGAAAATCCCCTGAAACTCCCTCTGCTGCCAAACAACCTCAGTCTGCATGTGGCAAAAACGCTGCATGCTGCAAAATGCTAGATCTGAGTGTTTCAGATAAGCCCCCCCCCCGCCTTCACACAAGGAGCCTTTGCAGTTCTCAGTTTATTTAGCGTCCTCTGTTTCCATGGCAACTAAAAAGGGGAAAATGTGAATACTGGGGCAATAAACTGCCCCAGAAAAGTGGTTGGGTACTTTTTCCTTTAAACTGCTGAGTGGAGGCAGGATGCCGAGCCGCTCATCAGAGTAAAATTCAGTTCTAATGAGTTATCAACATATTTGGGACTAATTCAATTCTATTCAGTTTATTTCTATAGCTCCAATTCACATCATGTCATCTCAGGTCACTTTCCAGTTCACCAGATCATCCAGTCAGATTGATTCAAAGTTTTCTATCTAAGGAAAACCAGCTGATTGCATCGACTCATTGACTCTTCAGCAATCCCTCACACTAAGCATGCTTGTAGCGACAGTGGAGAGGAAAAACTCCCTTTGAACAGGATGGAGTCACAGCCAAACAGGAACAGACCAGATGAAGCTACTATGAGAAAAAAATGACGTGAAACAATTGAACGCTTTGAACATTTTAGCCGATGGGGAGGGAGCCAAATGCTTATTGTTAGTGGGTCGACCCATGTTTGAAAAATATGCATTAGTCTTCTATTTTCAGTGGGAAAGAGGCTTGAGTCAGCGCTCAAACCGGGTTTAATTTAAAGCCGCTGATCTGGAAGCTTCAGCCCAGGAGCTGCAGGGAGCAGTGGGTCCGGCTGTCAGTCAGGTCTCCTGCTAATCTGACCCAGTCTGCTGCTGACTGGACTCGGTTTGGACACAGAACCGTCAGGTTTTCCTGGAACCATCAGCTGGTTTGATGAGTGAAAGCTTGGTGGCAGGACATTCTGCTGGAACATCTGAAGCTTCAGGAGGTTCCTCATCGACCAGAGACCTGGACCAGGAACTAGTCACCACCAGAGCCACTGACAGCAGACTTGTGTGGGGAATCAGAAAAGTATTCAACCCCCCCGAACTTCTCCACATCCTGTTAGAACCGCAGACTTTAGGGGATTTTATTTGGACTTAATGTGACTGATCAACCAAACAAAGGCGTAGAAGAAAAAACTAAATCATAAGAGGAGACCTCTGAAGATAATCCAACCGTTCATCTTCAGAAGTTACCTGGGATTCCAGAACGTTCCAGCCTAATCCGAATCTGACCTCAGATGTTAGATAACAGCCAGCATCATGAAGCCAAGGAAGACATATCAGGAAGTTCTGCTTCTGTTTAAAGCAGGGTTAGGTTCTGCAAAAATCCCCCAACCTTCAAACATCGTCTGCAGCTAAAGGGAGGATGGACCTCCATGTCCTACAGGGTCTGCAGGACATGGAGGTCCAGCCTGACTGACGGAGTGGAACACAAGCAGACCAGAACCACCAGCCTATCTCGAAGCAAGGTGGCGGCAGCGTCATGCAGAAAAGCCGTTAGACGCGGGAGAAGCCTTGAGGCTGTTGGAGGTTCAGATGGTTTAGATTCATGGGTCAGAACGGCCTAGTTAAAGTCCAGTCCTGAAACTAACCGAGAGCCTGATGGAGGAGAAGCTTTTTAAAAGAATAAATGTCAGGATGGAGGAGGTTCTGACTGAAACGATGCTATAAATATAAGCCGCACTTTTCAGATTCTTCATATGGACCAATATTTTTGGAAAGTTTTCTTTAGAACTAAAATAAAATATGAAAAAAAAACTCAGATTGTTTACTTATTATCAGAACCAAATGCAAGTTCTGCTTGATGAGATCTGGATGAAATGATCACAATGTTCAGAATGAGATCAATAAATGAGTGAGTGAATGAATTAATGAATGAATTAATGTATGAATGATTAATGAATGAGTGAATGAATGAATGAATGATTAATTAATGAATGAATGAGTGAATAATAGGTAGCTCTCACCTCATGGCCACGTTGCTGCCGTCTATCACCACGGCCCTCAGAGCGTCCCCGTCCTCTCCGCCGTCTTCTCTGCTGTGGATCGGTAGCAGCAGCTCAGGGGCCCCATCCTTGGCGTCCCCCCTGGGCATCAGCACAGAGACGGTGGTCACTGGTCCCGGCTTGGCCTCCTGACCGGCCCCCATCCGAACCAGCTCTCCCAGCACCTTGTCCGTGTCGGTGCCAAACTTCTGCTGGACGGCCTGAACCTGAGCCGTGGAGAATCCCAGCTTATGGAAGAAGTCCAGCTGGTCCTGGAGGAGCCGGGGGTCCGATGGCTCCAGCATCTTCTCACGGGGCCCACAGGGGCGGGACGGCTGCCATCCACAGACGTCTGGGTGTGTGGCGGTGGATCTGTTCCACAGCTGCGCAGCTGGTGGGAAACCAACATCTGCTTTCATCTCACCTCAGTCATGTTGGACCCGCCTGAAGAAACCAGGTGATGATGACTGATGAAGGATGAAGAGGAGAGCAGCAAATCAACAACAAGGTGGTTAAAATCAATCTGGAACAGAAAAAGCTCCGTTAATAAACTGAACCATAAACCTTCAATCAGAGACTTTTACTGTTAATTAAATAAAGCTGATAAACTTCTGCTCTCTGCATCATCAGCAGTTTAAAAACATGGAGCAGAAAAAGGAAATAATTATGCAGAGTAAAGAAGATCATCATCATTTATTATTATAATAGCAATCATGTATTTTTAATTAAATATTAAACTGTTTTTTTTTACAGTTTTAGTCTAAATCTGTTTGTCTTTAAACTAATTAATTAAACATCCTAGAAACTAGAACTGGTTTATTAATGAACCACTCACTGGTTTAACAGGCAGCAGAGGATTATTTTCCAGATTAAGTTAAAACTAGTTGATCTGATTGTTTATCTGGTGATTTCTAATCAGTTTGGATCAGATCAAGCAGAGAGTCTTTCAGTACCTGACAGAACCAGTCCGGACCGGTGCCTCCAGCTCACCTGGCGCCTCAGGTGTGCCTCTCCGCTCAGGTTCGAGTCTCTGTGAGCTCTGACGTGGAACACGGAAGTTGCTGTTTTCCTGTTCTCAGCTCAGCAGACGAAGCGTGACACAGATTCAGGGGCGGAGCCACGGCGGGGGGCGGGGCCAAAGCGCCTCTCTCTGCCTGGCTCAAAAAAGATCAATCAATCAATCAACCCCAGACCTCTATTTCTCCCAGAAGATTCACACACTGGGACAACTTTTTAGTCTCCTTTCTATGTGCACTAGTGACTGAACAAACTCTTTTATTTACAGTAAAATGTTAATGTAGTCAATATTTTTTTTTGGTACCAAATGAAACATAAACATGCAAAAATAATGCTTCAATAAATACAAATAATAGATTAAATTGAACAGATATTAATTTAAATAAACAATTCAAGTTTATCTTTTTGTCCAGGAATGAGTTTGTCACGTATTGGCATAGTAATTAAAGAAGGTGCAAACAAGGAGGAAAAGGTGCATTAGGAATTAAAAAAAATAAAAAATAAAATAAGAAATAAAAAATTAAAAATATAAGGGAGTACACAGAGATTTGAGGTGACATATGTACAATCAGGATGGCTTATATACAGGTGGATTATCTTTTACATTAATCGCTGAAGCTCCAACCTGTGACAGTAAATAACTGAAGGAACTGAAGCAGTGATCCAATATTAACTCCTTAAATGATGGATGCAGCATCTATAGCCCTTCCTTTTTATGCTCATCCTGGTGACGGTTGGCATATGGTGTCATTTTCTATTTCTTCAAAGTGTATTCTTCAAATAATGTTAATAAAACATTATTTGGCCAAATAATGTTTTATTCACCTCATGGATCTACATTGCGAATTGGTCTGAAAACATTCCAATTTCTCTCAATTAGTGAAAAGCTAATTTGATCAGATCCCAAATTCTTCCAGATAAACTTTGGTTTCAAACACAAAAATCCACCTTAAACTGTAATATGGTTTCCACCATGTTTCCCTTCCTCTCACTGACAAAATAATTTAACCACTTTGGCATTTACTTAATCCTATTTAGTTACTTTAACACAATTGTTTATGTCCTACCCTGCTAACGTGAAACAATTGTGTTAAACTTACTAAATATGATTAAGTAAATGCCAAAAACGATTGCATTATTTTTTTCAGTGATAGTAGTTTAGTTTAGTTTAGTTTCACTAGTTTTTAGTTAAGAGTTTTAAACTGAAATATGTTTGACTTGGAGCTGAATGATTTTTGTTAATAAACTCTTATATTTTGAACAGAAGTTGTGGTGAATTTATTCCATGTTTGTGCAGAATTAACAGTTTGACCGTGATTAGAGCTCCAATCCCTCTTTCATCTATTGTTCTAACACACAGCTAGTAGGACTGTGTGTCATAAACACTATATAACAGCTGAAATAATATCTGTTTAAATAAGATATTTTACCACCTCTACTGAGGGCAATAAACTTCTTAAAGTATCAGAATATAAAATGAATGAATATAAAATTCCAACATTAATGTGCCATCCTACCTGGACGGGCATTGAACATAAAATCACAACAGCACCATCAGGCTGAAAGTCGGCCTGATTGAAAAATTCTCGCAATTCTGACCCGAAAAGGGCAAAAACATCCTACAGTGTATGCCCAGCTTAGGTACTCACTTATACCTCTTTCCCACTGGGGGAGAAACCCGTCTAAACCCGGGAACAGTCAGCTTTTAGTGGCTGTGGGATCAGCTCACTGACGCATGTCTACCCGGGTCAAATGACTCGGCAAGCGACCTGCGTTAAAATCTCCTCGCCTCTGATTGGCAACACTAAACGCTAAATAACGTGATGCCAATTAACGCAACTGTCATTATCTGGCTTGTTTGCTCCTTAATTAGTCATCCCTTTCACCTGCCCTCTTCCCTCCCTGCCTCAATTATAATTTATTCCCCTCACCTGTTTCCTCTGGTTTATATTCAGTTCAGCCTGAGCATTCAGGGCCAGATCATTGCTTGTCTTTCTGTCAGCCTGTCTGTGAGTTTTACTCCATGGTTCATGTCCTGGATCCTAGCTGCCAGTGGAAAGAGGGTTTTTGTGTTTGTCTCGTCTCCTGATCGTCCACTGTTCCTCCCCCGCAGAGTCCTCTGGGTTTTGGCTCTATATGTGGTGAGGTTCAGTTTTTATCCAGTAAGCCTGGCTCCAGGGAGGAGACCAGTTTAAAATCCTGCTTCAAGTTCCGGTTCCACGTCCTGTCTC
>NW_015151748.1:100381-103389 GCF_000732505.1 Cyprinodon variegatus
GTTCTGGTTCTGTTACGTTTTTCTTTTGAGTGTTCAGTTTTACTTTGCTCCTTGTTTTCTAGTCTTAGTGGTTTGGTTCTTATTTTGTTGTGTTCTCTGGTTAATTTCAGTCTTCAGATTTTTTTATTTGTTGCCCTCTGCTGCCCTCTTGTGTTCTCCTTTTTCCCTAGCTCCTTTCCTGCTCTGCTCACACCTGCTCCCAATCTGCTCATTAGTCCTCTCTTTGTTTCAGTCTCCCTGTTTAGTTCTTCATTGCTGGTTCCTCATCTAACTTCCTCCAACTCCGTCTCTCTGAGCCTTTCTCCTCGTAAAAGTTTCCCCCCTGATGTCTCCATGGTTTCCGGTTTGTTTGAACTTTGTTTTTATGTTTGGATTTTTGGATTTCCTTCCTCTGTGTTCAATAAACCTTTCATTAAACCCACAAGAAAATCACTTCTGCCTTCCTGCCTCTGCATTTGGGTCAACAGACCACAACCAAACCTTGACGCCTTCTTCCCATAAAAAAGCAGATTCTTTATTATAGATTTATATAATATTATATAGATTTATTCATAACATGTTGCTGTTTAACCAAAGTGTCTGTAATTTGTTTTGACTCTGACTGTTTTTCCATTATTGTAAATAAGGTCGGAACGAACGCTGCTGAGATCAGAACAGGGCTGATTACCGTGCAATAACGGCCGTATGATGAACTGTTCTCTCTTTGCAAAGATAAAAAATAAAGTTCAGACTGAGTGAAATCCATCAATCTCTATTTATTTAACTAGGTTGAATAGTTAACTACTTTTCTTCCCACAACAAGTAACAATAAAAAAGAAACCTAAAGCACAACTTGGCCTTTTATTTTTTTTACAAGGCGTAGAATGAAGTTCTTTATCTCCAAATCTTTGTCTTTGTTCACCTGAGGCTCCTTCCTCCATCCTTCATTTCTCTTTGATCAGATAACTCTGTCTCATTTTTCTTCCCCAATCTTACCTTTTCTGGGTTTTTTTAATAATGATGCTCCTTTTCTCTGATTCACTTTTATGTTTGGACGTTCATTACCCTTAGAGTAACATAGTAACTGCGGAGGAAAGTAACTAGTAACATTACTCTAATTACTTTTATCATTAAATGCATTTTTCTATACTTTGTCTTTTTAATTATTTAACAGAAGCTGAACTTTTACAGTTTCTTGGTTGCCTTAACATCGCGTCCATTTATTCAGTTGGAACAGCCTGCTTCCACTATTGGACACATTAGAAAAGCAAAAAACAACAAAACAAGGAGGACGGTCGTCCATCGGGAAACGCCAGAGCCAGCTAAACAAGAAGGATGAAAATTAACGTATACAATGGATAAGAATAGATACAACAGGATGTATAGAGTGTTTTTTATTATGGAAGAATCCATAATGCTGATGGCGCATTAAGCTGACTCTCCAAATACTGAGGGAGTCCTGCCTTGCAGAGAAGATGCCCTGGGGTCGTTAACGTCTGCTGTCAACCCACAGTAGAAGGAGTGGTCCTAGAATGATAAGTGGAACCAATCCGTTCACATTCTCTCCTCTCACTGATGCCTCAAACAAGGGCTGCTAAATTTTTCACACGGCAGAACGAGTTGGTCGGGTCTTTCTCAAGCATATCATGTTTCTGCATTCAGTGCTGCAACACTAAGGTCAATCATCAGTACAGTATTAACACTGGAAAACCCTCTGGATGAGCTCTCCGTGGATGTGGAAAATATTACCTTCTGATTATATGAATTCTGTGATGAGGAATTTACAACTTGACTTGACTTTCCAAAAAAGTCAAAATCAATCCACTGGACTTTGTTTCCAAGTTTGAAGACGTTTCTCTTCCATCCAGGAAGATTTTTCAATTTAAAATGTCAGAAATAGCGTTTAGTTCCAGGTTTTATCCAGCAGCCCAACAAAGCCTGGTTTTAGTTTAGAAAACATGCAAATAGAAACGGATGAAGAATGCAGCATTTATTGAGCCTATGGTGTGTCTGTAAATAATCCAGAGGCCAAACAACTAAGCCAGAAAGCTCAGAGGGATGAGAGCGTCCATTTATCAACCAGAGCAGGCGGAAAAAAAGCACCATCAGAGGGTTAGCATCAGCTAATCGCTAGGAGATGTTTAGCAGATATTTAGGTAACTCTCCTTCATCATGTAAACAGATCATCCACCAGCGGCTCCGTTTCTTTCATTTTAAAGCTTGCCTACATTTTTTTTTTGGCGGGGGCCCCAATATCGATGTCTTTCCTTGGGGCCCTAAATTCCTGGTGGCACCCCTGGGTGTCAATGGGCGAGGGGGGGGGTCCATCCTGAACAGAGAGGGGGGGGTCCATCCTGAACAGAGAGGGGGGGTCCATCCTGGACAGGTCTGATTAAACCTAACAGTCCTGTTTTTGGACTGTGGGAGGAAGTCGGAGTACCCAGAGAGAACCCACGGATGCTCAGGGAGAACATGCAGACTCCATGCAGAAAGACCTTGGCAATCGAACCCAGAACCTTCTTGCTGCAAGGCAGCAGTGCTACCCACTGCTCCACTGAGCAGCGAAGTTCTTAATAATAAATATTAATTATATTAGATAAGGATAAATGATATTGGGTTATTTCATTACGGATATAAAGTAAAGTAGATAATTTACCGGTTAGAATACTGTCTACATGTCCAGAGGCGTAGCCAGGAAATGTTAAGGGGGGCCGAAAGTGGAGAGGCACCAAAACCTCTGGGTCAATCTCCATTCCAACAGGAATTTAATGAGCACAATGAGCAAAAAAATTAGATTTACAAGTACTAATATCTACATAGATTGATTATTTAAGACCTTTTCATTAAAATAGTTATTATTTCAATGATTACTCCTATATGACTTGCAGGAGAGAAATTATTTTCTCTTTACCTCATAGAACACTAAATGTAGTTCTGAAAAGATCATGAATTCTGGATTTACCATCTAATGTTAGTATATTGATTTACATAAGTAACCACGGTGTTCATGTTGTCCAGTAAATGTTAAT
>NW_015151748.1:104606-116011 GCF_000732505.1 Cyprinodon variegatus
CAGAAAAATACGTCAAAGTGAAAGATTTAAACTGGGAAATGATAGAAAGTCTGATGGGAAAACCAGTAGGACCATCAGAGACTGGCAGAGTGACGTCAGCATAAGGACAGAATAGTAATTATGATAATTATTATTATTTGATCATTTATTACATTATGTTGTGATAAAACAAATAGTTTTCTGGGGTGAGTCTCGTTTCCTCTTTTTACTCCTTATCAGTTGGTGGCGCTAATGCGCCTTTAACTAGTTATCCAACCGCCATAAAACACAAGAAGAAGAAGCAGCAGCAGCTAGCTAATGGTGGTGATGCTAACAATAGAACTACAGCGCCCAGAAGTCCGCACTATAGAACTACAGCACCCAGAAGTCCGCGGGAAGCCGCGCAGCCGCAGTCCATCCGGGCTGCTGTTGTTGTTTAACCGGGTCCAGGTTCTGCTGCTCCATAAAGTTCAGGAATCAGAACCAGCGGAGGAGCTTCCTGGAACCGGTTTAAGCCGCTCATGGTTCTGCTGTCCCGGGTTCGGACCGTCTGAGACCGCCGGCCGGCAGGCGAACCCCCAGGCCCGGTGGGCCGCGTGAGATGAGCCGCTGCTGGAGCTCCTGTTCGGGGTTAGCAGAGTGAGCGATCCCCGCAGACATGTGGCAGAACCTCGGCCTCACCCTGCTGGTCATCATGGCGACGCTGCTCTGCGTGCTGCTCTTCATGCTGTTCGGTAGGTTTAAAAAGACTGAACCCAATAAAACAGCTTTTATTCTGAAACTTCTCTGATCAAGTTTAAAAAGAAGCAACAGGAGGTCAGAGCGGAACCTGCAGCAGCTTCTAATCAGTGACATGAAGCCTCATTGAACCGTTTGGGTCAAATTATCCCCACAGTTCATGAAGCTTCATGCGAACATGTCTCCACCTACTGGTGGAGTGCAGAACTACAGTTAGGAATAGAATCTGGGATTTTATTTTAGCAGTTTTTCCATTTTTCCCCTTTTAACCTTTTAACCTCCACCTCATTTTGGGTAATCCTCGCCTATTCTGCATACTTAAATGGGAAGCATATAACTTAGGGACTGTCAGTCCAGATTACATTATTTGAAAGCTAACACCCTCTAGTTTCTGAATATATAAATTAAAATTGGATGAGATCAACCTGCATCAGTTCAAATGACTCAAAGTAGTTTTTTTTATTCTCGGAAATGATGGATCTTTTTTGGACCCGCAAATGCAGAAAATTTCAGACCTCTAGCTATAACAGTTCCAGATGTTGGGTTTTGAACGTAGCGTGCAATGGCTCCACCTGCTGGTAAAGATTTACCGGTGGAACTTTATGCATTCTGAGTTATTACCCCCACTTAAAGGAATAGTACACCCAAAACATGATTAGCCTTCATTTTCTACTCACCCCCATGCTGAACAACACTCTGGAGTACTTTTTTGATATCTCAAATGCATCTGGAGATCTGGGAGGCTTCTTGCTGTCTGCTGACATTCAAATAATGGAGGTCTATGGCGCCCGAGGCAGAAAGGTCCATAAAAGTCCACAAAAAACGTGTCGATATTCCTCCATACTGCTCGTCCAATGTATTCCAAGTGTCCTGAGTGGGTAGCGTCCAGAATTTACTCGAAACGAAGTCATTTAGAATGTTTTTAGAGCCTAAACAGTAGTGTATAGGATTTCCTAATAGCGCCCCCATGCGCGCTCACGACGCTACGGTAGCCGGCAGACCAAACCAGATGAAAGTGCGCATTCAGCGTCTGCTCTGCCAATAATGCAAGCGTAGAAGAAGAAATGTGCTGTTTACCTGTGCAAAGAAAGAAACAACGAAAGAAAAATGTCTGAGGACTTCAGTGTTGAGGAAGAGCATGAGTTCTTTGCCGAGCTGAATGCGCACTTTCATCTGGTTTGGTCTGCCGGCTTCCGTAGACTCGTGAACGCGCTTTCAGGAAATCCTATACACTACTGTTTATGCTCTAAAAACATTCTAAATGACTTTGTTTCGAGTAAATTCTGGATGCTACCCACTCAGGACACTTGGAATACATTGGACGAGCAGTATGGAGGAATATTAATAATAATAATAATACATTTTATTTAACAGCGCCTTTCTAGACACTCAAGGTCACTTTACAAATAATACAAAAAATAAATAAAAAGACGATGAAAATACAAAATACAGATACAGGAACATAAAACAACAGAGAACAAAAAACAATTATGGATAGGGAAAAGAGCAGTGTATATTGACACGTTTTTTGTGGACTTTTATGGACCTTTCTGCCTCGGGCGCCATAGACCTCCATTATTTGAATGTCAGCAGACAGCAAGAAGCCTCCCAGATCTCCAGATGCATTTGAGATATCAAAAAAGTACTCCAGAGTGTTGTTCAGCATGGGGGTGAGTAGAAAATGAAGGCTAATCATGTTTTGGGTGTACTATTCCTTTAAAACCCAGCAGTTCGCCGGCGACCCGCTGGGTTTTAAGATGTTATGTTCCTTTGAAATTGTTAATGTTTGGTCTGCATAATATCTTTTTAAGTGTAAAATGTCTTAGAATAGTAAAATAATTTAAGCTTCACTGTTTGCTCTCCTCCAGACTCCCACATCTGGCCTGAACACTGAGGCTGTTTAAACGCCTGTTTTCTGAACCACTTCCCGGAGCGGTCACATGGTATCGCGGTAGCGAGGCCTCAGACGTCATTAACTTTGGCCCCTCCTCTAAACGAATCAGGCCTCGACACCCGCTTCGCGGAAACGCCCCCTCCATTACTCGACGAACGCCTGGAAGCCTCGGCTCATCTCATGACATCACTACTTCTAATACTAGAACATAGATCCTACAGAAAGCTGGAGGTTATAGAGAGGAACTAGAGTAGAGATGTAGGGGGCGCTGTTTGGAAAGTTAAGCAGTCAGGTTCCAGTTTTCACTTTTCTTAAAGATGAAATCACCATAGCAACCAGGTCCATCATGGCTGCCTGCAGAGGGTTTAATCTCAGATTAAAGAAACACTAAAATGAGAAGACTCGGTGTTCCAGGTCCAAAGTGCTTCACAGGAAGGACGGCGTCCTGAGATTTTCAAAATAAATCTCTCAGATGTCGTTTCCTCGGCGTGGTGCTGAAGATGAGGATGTTTTTGTTGGAAGATGCCAGAATGATGAAGGTTCATGTTTCTAGCTCCGCAGCTTTAGAGCTGCAGTAAAAATCAAACTCTGCGTCTTTGCTTCCAGTTTTATAAACTAAACACCGATCAGACCGACCAATCAGAGGCGTACTTCGTTATAATCCTGGAAACTTCACTCGCTGCTCATTAACCATAAAGTTTAGTTTCCTGTTTGGTTGCTGGGATCTTATTAAAGGTCTAATTCTGACATCATGTGGCAGAAAAGCTTTGATCTGGTTAAAATAAAAAGGTTTTAAATCAGAAACCAAAAGTTAGAATGAGTTAATCAGTGGAGTTAAATTCTCTCTATTGGTTTTAAAGGTAATCTTTAAAGGGTATCGCGGTTACAGCCCAGATATATTGTGATGTTGGGTTTTCTTGATATTGCCCAGCGGTGAAGCTGATTGGTCCGTTCTGCTGCTGTGAGGTTATTCTCAGTAACCAGACCTTCCTCCTCCTCTTCCTCAGGTTGGTACGTCGTCTGGCAGCTCTTCTTGTCCAAGTTCAAGTTCCTGCGGGAGCTCGTCGGGGATGCCGGCACGCCGCAGGCCGAAACTCAACCGTCCGAACCCAAGAGCGAACGCCCCGCCTCCAGCGCCCAGGCCGCCAGGAGCCGGACCTCACGCCAAAGAGTCTCCTTCCCTGAGAGCCCCTCGTAGATCATGGCCCCCCAACAGGAACCTTTTTACAGCTCCGTCAGTCACATGGTCTCCTGTTTATCCAATCAGCTGATCTGGACCTCGTCAGTATTTCTGTAATCTCTTCCTCAGGCTTTTAATCGGCTGCGGGGATTTTATTTTTATTTATGATGAAACTAAAGCTTCCAATAAATCAGTAAAACAAACCGAGCCTGTGTGGAAAACAGTCTATCCTAAAATGAACAGTTGATTCTGTTCACAGGTTAGCAACGCTGGAGCTAAATATCCAGTTAAAACTTCTGTCACACCTTGATGATTTAGCCGTGCGTTCTGCAGAAGTTAGGCTGTTGGACAGAAGTTCTGAACTCGTTATGAATAAACGCCCAGAATAGAAACACACAGATCGTTCAGCGTATGCCAGCATTTTAGGAGACTGTGGGACGTCAGGAAGACGTTGGATAAATTACTGAGGTGTGACAGGAGCCTCAGCGACTTTAACAGCAGCGACTCGACTAATTCAGGTACAACGCTGCCCCCCAGTGGATCTCTGCAGCATTACATGCAGGTAGAAAGGCAAACAATGAAGCTCAGACAAATGCTGGGTTTTAACAATTTATTGTTGTGGAACAGAAACAGAAATGTTCTCAGAAATGTAAACTTTGATGTTGGAGGTAAATCTGTAGAGAAGAAGTCCCTGGAAACAGATGGAGATGTGAGGAAAACTTCACACGCCTCAGCATCATCACCGCCTCTGTCTGAAGTCAGCGTCCTGCAGAGCTCTGAACCAGGAGATTCAAACGGCGCCGCTTCTCTCCAGCGGAGCGATTAGGGAAGAAACACGACAGACTGGAAATCCTCACGGCGTTCATGACGTTCCTCCAGCTGCCGACTCTCCATCCTCACGCAGCTGGAGAGCTGCAAGAAACCAGCAGCCGGTTTTAATTAATCCAGCAGTAATTCATCTGGTAATATTCTATAAACCACATGTGGAAGAATCATCAAGCAGTTTCAGCAGCGTTACTTTACTGCTCCTGAAAGCATCAGAGCCGTTTAACCTCTGCAGCTGGTTCAGCTGAACGTCTGTCGGAGGTTTACCTATAACCCTGCAGCCAGCAGCCGCCGCAGGGCCTCAAACGGCCCCTCTTCTCTCTAGCAGACCGATTAGGAAAGGACAGAACCACTGCAGGCTCAGCCTCGCTGGAAACGGCTGCATCATTAATTAAATTATGTTTTAATAAAGAAGCTGCTGAGAGAAGCTCCATTGCTCCAGGAGGTGAGAAGCACCACGCTGCAGCTTCTGCTTCACAAACTTTAGGTTTAAATCAAACTCATGGAAGTAAAATCGAGTTCAGATCAAAGCTCACCTTTCTGCAAACATCTCAGGAGGACAGAAACCTTCAGGTGACGCCACCAGCAGGAGGATGGAGGCGGATTGTAGTCATCATCGCCATGGCTGCTCTGCTCTATCCGCCAAACACACTTCTTCTTCTGCTGAAATAAACCGCGGAGTGCTTCTTCTTCTACTTCTTCTTCGGCGGATTGCAAACAACCTATAAATGCATACCGCCACCTACTGTACAAGAGTAGCCCTAAGGTTCTATCTACAATATTCTATTTTTTTTTATTATTTGTTATGTAAAAAAAAATAAGGCTTTATTAATGACCCTAATTTACTCCCAATCTCCATCTGTCCCTAAAATTCCTTTAATGCTCCATTATTCTCTCGCTTTCCCCCATATTACCCATCCTCTCTTTTAGATGCATATTCATACCAATTACTGCGGAGTGCTGCCACCTGCTGGTCTACTTCTTTTTCCTCTTCTTTACATTTTTACTTTTAACAAGACTTTATTTACACATTTCAAAACATATAAACAATTGACGTGAAACAAGCGTCAGCTGAAAATCATTAAATGAGGATCTTGTTCAAATGTAGTTGCTACGGTGGCCCAGAGGTGTCAACACAATTACAAAACCCGCAACGGAAATATAAAACTACAACGAAAGTTACGCAACAGCTGGTCGTTCTCCACATGGACGCTACATACATAAAGGCTGAGGGCAGCGAGGCCGACGTGCCTAGAGGGCGGCCATCTTGGATCAGACCACAGTTCAGCTCCTTAGATCTCATTTTAATCATATGAAAGAGATAATATTACCATAATCTGACATGTCAGAACACCTTAAAATACCAAAAACAAATTCTAAAATTACCTTTAAGTTAGATTACACATATTTATTCACATTAAAAACTATTTAAACTGAATTAAATTAAATATTAATATGATAAACACAAAGCTTTATATTAATATATTATAACATCATGTTTAAAAATCTTTTAAATATTTATATAGTATGTTATTATTATTATATACAGGATTTTTCAGGATTTTTCTTTGATAATGAGTATTATGAGCTATAGAGGAAACTTAGTTGTAATGTGATTTATGAAAGAGAGTAAAGACAGTACATAAATTATTTGGTTTTTATGTAAATTTTATGTTCATTTTTATGTATTTTTTGTTATTGTCAAGACCTTTTTTGGTCAAATCGTACTAAATGGTAAATTTATGTTTTGTCAAACTGAATGATTTATTTGGACACAATTAAAGTCCAACTAAATCATTTCCATTTGTCTAAACTTCTTCAAACAGTTTTTTAAATCATTATTCACTTTTATTTGAACATCAGTTCATGTATGTTTATACACATAAATACATAGTTAGTTAGACACAACAAAAATAAATAAAAATGAACATAAATTTAATCAAAAAAGAACAAAATAATAACTTTAAATTTATTTTGTAAATCGATTTACAACTAAATATCCTCTATTGATCATTATACTCTTTATCAAAGAGCTATTCTTAAAATGCTGAATATTTTATTTATAATATACTATATAAATATTTATCTGTTAAACATGTTCTCATAATATATTAATATAAAACTTTGTGTTTATCATATTAATATTTAATTGCAAAATATATAACTTTGCATGTATTTCATCCAGTTTGAGGTCAGTTTAAATAGTTTCTAATCTGTAATCTAACTTTTTATTATTTTTGCTCTTTTAAAAGGTTGTGACGTGTCAGAGATTATGGTAATATTATCTCTTCCTTGTTATTAAAATGAGATCTAAGGAGCTTCCTGTTCATTCTGACAGCAGCTGTGGTCTGATCCAAGATGGCCGCCCTCTAGGCACGTCGGCCGACGTCCAATGAGGCGTCTGCGTAGATCATGGGTGCTCAAGTCCAGTCCTCAAGAGCTACTATCCTGCAACTTTTTAATGCACCCCATTTTTGACACAGCTGAATCGGATTACGGGCGGAGGTTGGAAGGTCGGAAGGTCGGAAGGTCGGAAGCGAGACTGGAAGCCGTGTGGTCGTTTGGTGCATGGCGCTTGTTTCGAAGTTGCTTGTGGAGAAATGTCCTAGGCCGTGAGTAGTGGGGAAACAGGAAGCGATTATTGCAGGATGGAAGAAGGATATGTAGTCACACTTAGCAAAAATCCTGCATTTTATTTTTGCTACATTCAATAACTATTTATTCCTATAACTTACCCATTTAATGAGTAAACATTATTACAAGTTGTTGAATATTTTCTCCATATTATTGTTGTGTCATCAGCAAACATGTGCTTTAGGTCTGTCTGTCTGTTAATGACCTCCTACCAATGTTTGGGTAAAAATAATGTTTATCTGTAATAAGAAAAGTTTTTCTTTCCTGAAATGATCCAGAGATAAAAGCTTCATAGATTTACTGCAGCTGAACCCATTTCTATCCCAGTAAACAGCCGGTACTGGTGGGTGGCGGCAGCTCTGGTCCTGCATGACTCACCGCCGTCCAACAATGACCTCTACTGAGGAGCAGCGGCCGACATGAATCCCAGCTTTGTGAGCTTGGCGCTCACTCAGCTGACCCCTGAGTCTGACCGCCGCCGCCGCCGCTTTATCCGAGCGTTTGCAGGAACAGAACATTTCTCTGAGGAAAACCAATAAGAGGACAGAATGACGTGTTTCTGCTGGTTCTGGACAAACAGCAGATGTTTGATGCTGCAGAGATTAGCGCCCCGCTAATAATCCCGTTTTAGGGAGAAACTGACTCTGAAGGCCTCGGTTCAGATCCGGTGACGCTCCTAATGAAAACCGCCAGATTATCCACCTTCAGCCGCTGAAAACAGCTCCTATTAATCCTTCATCCTCCTGCTTCACTGCAGTTTCCACTGACATCATCATATTATTCAGGATTAATCATTTAATAATCGCAGAGTTTAAAAAACCCAATAATCACAGGAAGATGGAAAACTGGAGCCAGAAGCTGAAGCTGTGGGAACTTCTGACGTCAATAAAGGTTAAAGATGCAAAGATGACATCATTTAAAATCTGAAACTTGAAGACATGTTTGATAATCTCTCTAATTGATCCGTTTTATCGCTTCCTGAAGAGCCGCTGGACTTGTTAGGTGACTGATGAAGACTTTAGGATCTTTCTGCAAACTGAAGGTTTGTTTCCAGCATTTATCCAGATCCGCAGCGTAAGGAGCTCCAGAAGGCCTCACTGATGGTGGGTTGGTTTAAAACCTGACGGCTCAGAGGGAAGTTATGCAAGAAGCACGAGGTCTGCATGTGAATCAAGCCTTTGTTTCTGTCAGCTGACCGCCAGCAGGCAGAGCGGGAGTCCAGCCAGCAGAACCTGCATGGACCGCACTGCCTCAGGCCTGACCTTCGACCCGACCGGCCGCCGGGCGCCGCCGCCTCAGAGGGGAGACTGGGATCTTCAGTTCCGTCTGATGCGGACCTGAAGCTCAGTTGCGTAACATCTGCGTGGTTCCACTGAGGTTAAAGGTCAGAATGTGGATTGATAGAGCCCAGAATCTTCCTCACATGATCCTCTGGAATGAGGAGAGACTCTTCATGCAGCCTGACCTTTGACCTGCTGCTATCAGCTGGAAGTTCTCTTAGATCTTCATGAAGCAGAAGGAGCTGCTTGTTTCTCTGATGGTTCCTGGTGGGCGGAGCTTATGATGCAGCGGAAGCAGGAAGCTCCTCAGACCAGGAAGCTGCGTTTCAGGAACATTTCCATGTTTCTCTGTGGATGAGTGAGGAGATGAATTAGTGTCCAACCTGGAAGAAGATCAGGTTCCTCTGCTGGACCTTCAGCCATGAAGGAGGAGCCGTTTGAAAGATCAGAAATATTTATTCTACGTCTCAGTTTTTTCTTTGAAAATAAACATCTGTTTGTTTTCTTTTCTTTTATTACTTTTTGTCAATTTTATCATAAATTTCAAAGTTTATTTCTAAATGAAGATAGTTTATCTGAAGAGGCTGAGATGATGCCGGCCTGATCCAGGTTCTGGTCTTTGGATCCGTCCATCCGTGGCTCCCAGACCCTCCTGCATGTTTCCTTCCTGCTGATTCAATAAACAGCTGATTCCTGCAGACAGAAAGGACCTGGTTTAACTCTGGTCTTCATTTCTTCCTGGGTTCATGTTTTTCCCAGAGGCCCGCAGCATAATACATCCTCTGAAAACCCTGCGGCCCCCATCAGGCAATCACTTTGAAACAGTTCTGGAAGAACAGTTTAGAACATGCCGGACTTTGTGGTTTGGATCCAGAGAGGACAGAAAGTGCAGCAAGTGCTCCTCTGTCGAGTCAAACTGGGTCAAACCGAGTCGAACCGAGTCAATCCATGTTGAACTGAGTCAAACTGAGTACATCTGAGCTGATACGGGTCGAGCTGGGTCAAACCGAGTCGAACGGAGTAGAACCGAGTATATCCGATACGATCCGGGTCCGATAGAGCCGAACCGAGTTGATCTGAGTCAAACCGAGTCGAAACGAGTCGACCCTAGTCGAATCGAGTCNCAACTATGCCTCGCTTAACATACGTCACGCACTCCGTTGCTCTTATTGGTTGTAGGTCTATCCAATTGAGTGCAGAGGCATTTTTTTTCCTGGTTCGTTCGAAACACGCCCCATAATCACAGCTCTATGGAGCAGCATCAGACTCATTCTGACTAGAATGGAGTCTGACTACGTCAGGCTAGCAAATTCCTGGTGGCACCCCTGGGTGTCAATGGGTGAAAGGGGGGGTCCACCCTGGACAGGTCTGATTAAACCTAACAGTCATGTTTTTGGACTGTGGGAGGAAGTCGGAGTACCCAGAGAGAACCCACGTATGCTCAGGGAGAACATGCAGACTCCATGCAGAAAGACCTTGGCAATCAAACCCGGAACCTTCTTGCTGCAAGGCAGCAGTTCTACCCACTGCACCACTGAGCAGCAAAGTTCTTAATAATAAATATTAACTATATTAGATAAGGATAAATGATATTGGGTTATTTCATTATGGATATAAAGTAAAGTAGATCATTTACTGGTTAGAATACTGTCTACATGTCCAGAGGTGTAGTCAGGAAATGTTAAGGGGGGCCGAAAGTGGAGAGGCACCAAAACCTCTGGGTCAATCTCCATTCCAACAGGAAAATCAATGAGCACAATGAGCAAAAAAATTAGATTTACAAGTACTAATATCTACATAGATTGATTATTTAATACTTTTTCATTAAAATAGTTATCTATTATTTCAATGATTAATCCTATATGACATGCGGAGAGAAATTATTTTCTCTTTACCTCATAGAACACTAAATGTAGTTCTGAAAAGATCATGAATTCTGGATTTACCATCTTTATTGTTAGTATATTGATTTGCATAATTAACCACAGTGTTCATGTTGTCCAGTAAATGTTAATATATGAAAAATTTAAATGTTTAGAATATTCCACTAGAGTATTGCTGTTCCCACCGTCTGTATTAGAGGGAAAAAGTGGTAGGGGTGGCCATGGCCCCCGCTGGCCCCCCATCTAGCTCTGCCCCTGTTCTTGTTCCACAATCCATACCAGTAGGTGGCGGTAATGCACCAACCGTGATCAAACTTAACAAAGGAAGAAGAAGATGACTCTTATTTTTACTTTTAACAACACATTTTATTTACATAATTTAAAACATATAAACAATTATTAACATAAAAACAAGTTTCAGCTAAAAATCATTAAATGAGGAACTTATTATATTATAATTCTCCATCATCTGACACAGAACATAAAATGATGTTAAAACCCAACAGCTGAATAAAATCCTCCATGTTCTGTGTGGAAGTGAAACTGTCTTTAACTTAGAATAAAATGTTATAAAATGAAATAAGGACGTAACGTCTGTGTTTCTAATTCTCTGATGGAGAAATGACCTGAGCTGCGAGCAGCGAGGAAACAGGAAGCCGTTCTTATGGGACGGAAGAAGGAAATAGTGAAAATGAAGAAGATTGGAAGAGAGTCGCGTCAAAAAATTAGAAAAGTGGAAAAAGCAGAGATCAGTTGAAGGGGAGTCTAGTTCAGAACAATCTAGAGATGAACAATCTAGATATTCCACAGGAAAACTAAATGATTATAAAGTCATTTTCACATTAGTTAATCAGGGAGACTCTTTCACAGACTGGAATCCGGTTCATTTAACAAAATCCATAAATAAACTAATAGAAGTCCTCAGAGAACATTCTGCTGCTTATCCAGGATGTCAGCAAAAGATCTGACGTGAAATTAGAGCTCAGAATAAG
>NW_015151748.1:118600-124380 GCF_000732505.1 Cyprinodon variegatus
GCTCCTCTGATAGAACAAAGGCATCATGGGAACCTTTACCGTTTCCAAGGCTCCTCCTCAGACAGCCGCTGACTCCCTGTCGGTCCATCGTTAGCGGAACAGGCTGAAAGACAAACAGGAGTTTCATCTCATCGTTTCCCAGAATTCAGATTATTTTTAATCCAACTTGATATAAAAATCAGTTTTAAAAAACATCTGGATGCTTTAGTATTTTATCTCAATATGACAAACTCCAACTTTTAAACCTGTAGAAGGAGTTTACCAGCAAATTAGTTTAATTAAAAAACCCCAAAAACTTAAAGGCTGCCCCCCAGTGGTCATCAGCAGCACTGCATCAATGCAGCTGAATGGTTGGGAGCCGCTTTAACCCAGGAAGGAGATTTATTCCTCCTGTTTGCAGGGGCGGAGCTAGATGGGGGGCCATGGCCACCCCTACCATTTCCCCCCTCTAATACAGACGGTGGCAGCAGTAATACTCTCAAGAGGAATATTCAAACTTAAACACTTTAATTTTCATATATTAATAATTACTTGACAACTAAAACACTAATTATGCACATCAATATATTAACATTAAAGATGATAAATACAGAATTCAGAACTAGATTTTGATTTTTTTGGGGGCAAGGAGAAAATTCTGTGTCTCTACATTCATCTGGGATTCTTTGGTAAAATCAGAGATAAAAATAAAAAACTACCTATTACTAAAAATCCAGATATTAGTTCATGTAAAAATTAATTTCTGCAGAACATTTTCTGCAAGGTTCTGCCCCACAGAATGAAAACAAAAACAAAAAAAACCCTAAAACCTTAAAGGGGCAACATGCTGCCCCCCAGTGGTCATCGGCAGCACTGCACCAATGGAGCTGAACGGTTCAGAGCCGCTTTAACCCAGGTGGGGGATTTATTCCTCCTGCATGGTTCTGATCCACTGACACGTCATCAAAGTGAACATTTTGATGAAAATGAACATTCTGAAGGAGAACTGAGTCTTTGTGTCGGAGGTTTACCTATAACCCTGCAGCCAGCAGCCGCCGCAGGGCCTCAAACGGCCCCTCTTCTCTCTAGCAGACCGATTAGGAAAGGACAGAACCACTGCAGGCTCAGCCTCGCTGGAAACGGCTGCATCATTAATTAAATTATGTTTTAATAAAGAAGCTGCTGAGAGAAGCTCCATTGCTCCAGGAGGTGAGAAGCACCACGCTGCAGCTTCTGCTTCACAAACTTTAGGTTTAAATCAAACTCATGGAAGTAAAATCGAGTTCAGATCAAAGCTCACCTTTCTGCAAACATCTCAGGAGGACAGAAACCTTCAGGTGACGCCACCAGCAGGAGGATGGAGGCGGATTGTAGTCATCATCGCCATGGCTGCTCTGCTCTATCCGCCAAACACACTTCTTCTTCTGCTGAAATAAACCGCGGAGTGCTTCTTCTTCTACTTCTTCTTCGGCGGATTGCAAACAACCTATAAATGCATACCGCCACCTACTGTACAAGAGTAGCCCTAAGGTTCTATCTACAATATTCTATTTTTTTTTATTATTTGTTATGTAAAAAAAAATAAGGCTTTATTAATGACCCTAATTTACTCCCAATCTCCATCTGTCCCTAAAATTCCTTTAATGCTCCATTATTCTCTCGCTTTCCCCCATATTACCCATCCTCTCTTTTAGATGCATATTCATACCAATTACTGCGGAGTGCTGCCACCTGCTGGTCTACTTCTTTTTCCTCTTCTTTACATTTTTACTTTTAACAAGACTTTATTTACACATTTCAAAACATATAAACAATTGACGTGAAACAAGCGTCAGCTGAAAATCATTAAATGAGGAGCTTGTTCAAATGTAGTTGCTACGGTGGCCCAGAGGTGTCAACACAATTACAAAACCCGCAACGGAAATATAAAACTACAACGAAAGTTACGCAACAGCTGGTCGTTCTCCACATGGACGCTACATACATAAAGGCTGAGGGCAGCGAGGCCGACGTGCCTAGAGGGCGGCCATCTTGGATCAGACCACAGTTCAGCTCCTTAGATCTCATTTTAATCATATGAAAGAGATAATATTACCATAATCTGACATGTCAGAACACCTTAAAATACCAAAAACAAATTCTAAAATTACCTTTAAGTTAGATTACACATATTTATTCACATTAAAAACTATTTAAACTGAATTAAATTAAATATTAATATGATAAACACAAAGCTTTATATTAATATATTATAACATCATGTTTAAAAATCTTTTAAATATTTATATAGTATGTTATTATTATTATATACAGGATTTTTCA
Organism: Cyprinodon variegatus; assembly: GCF_000732505.1. Lineage (NCBI taxonomy): Eukaryota > Metazoa > Chordata > Actinopteri > Cyprinodontiformes > Cyprinodontidae > Cyprinodon > Cyprinodon variegatus. Next base: position 120,902 of record NW_015151748.1, read on the forward strand.
GGATTTTTCTTTGATAATGAGTATTATGAGCTATAGAGGAAACTTAGTTGTAATGTGATTTATGAAAGAGAGTAAAGACAGTACATAAATTATTTGGTTTTTATGTAAATTTTATGTTCATTTTTATGTATTTTTTGTTATTGTCAAGACCTTTTTTGGTCAAATCGTACTAAATGGTAAATTTATGTTTTGTCAAACTGAATGATTTATTTGGACACAATTAAAGTCCAACTAAATCATTTCCATTTGTCTAAACTTCTTCAAACAGTTTTTTAAATCATTATTCACTTTTATTTGAACATCAGTTCATGTATGTTTATACACATAAATACATAGTTAGTTAGACACAACAAAAATAAATAAAAATGAACATAAATTTAATCAAAAAAGAACAAAATAATAACTTTAAATTTATTTTGTAAATCGATTTACAACTAAATATCCTCTATTGATCATTATACTCTTTATCAAAGAGCTATTCTTAAAATGCTGAATATTTTATTTATAATATACTATATAAATATTTATCTGTTAAACATGTTCTCATAATATATTAATATAAAACTTTGTGTTTATCATATTAATATTTAATTGCAAAATATATAACTTTGCATGTATTTCATCCAGTTTGAGGTCAGTTTAAATAGTTTCTAATCTGTAATCTAACTTTTTATTATTTTTGCTCTTTTAAAAGGTTGTGACGTGTCAGAGATTATGGTAATATTATCTCTTCCTTGTTATTAAAATGAGATCTAAGGAGCTTCCTGTTCATTCTGACAGCAGCTGTGGTCTGATCCAAGATGGCCGCCCTCTAGGCACGTCGGCCGACGTCCAATGAGGCGTCTGCGTAGATCATGGGTGCTCAAGTCCAGTCCTCAAGAGCTACTATCCTGCAACTTTTTAATGCACCCCATTTTTGACACAGCTGAATCGGATTACGGGCGGAGGTTGGAAGGTCGGAAGGTCGGAAGGTCGGAAGCGAGACTGGAAGCCGTGTGGTCGTTTGGTGCATGGCGCTTGTTTCGAAGTTGCTTGTGGAGAAATGTCCTAGGCCGTGAGTAGTGGGGAAACAGGAAGCGATTATTGCAGGATGGAAGAAGGATATGTAGTCACACTTAGCAAAAATCCTGCATTTTATTTTTGCTACATTCAATAACTATTTATTCCTATAACTTACCCATTTAATGAGTAAACATTATTACAAGTTGTTGAATATTTTCTCCATATTATTGTTGTGTCATCAGCAAACATGTGCTTTAGGTCTGTCTGTCTGTTAATGACCTCCTACCAATGTTTGGGTAAAAATAATGTTTATCTGTAATAAGAAAAGTTTTTCTTTCCTGAAATGATCCAGAGATAAAAGCTTCATAGATTTACTGCAGCTGAACCCATTTCTATCCCAGTAAACAGCCGGTACTGGTGGGTGGCGGCAGCTCTGGTCCTGCATGACTCACCGCCGTCCAACAATGACCTCTACTGAGGAGCAGCGGCCGACATGAATCCCAGCTTTGTGAGCTTGGCGCTCACTCAGCTGACCCCTGAGTCTGACCGCCGCCGCCGCCGCTTTATCCGAGCGTTTGCAGGAACAGAACATTTCTCTGAGGAAAACCAATAAGAGGACAGAATGACGTGTTTCTGCTGGTTCTGGACAAACAGCAGATGTTTGATGCTGCAGAGATTAGCGCCCCGCTAATAATCCCGTTTTAGGGAGAAACTGACTCTGAAGGCCTCGGTTCAGATCCGGTGACGCTCCTAATGAAAACCGCCAGATTATCCACCTTCAGCCGCTGAAAACAGCTCCTATTAATCCTTCATCCTCCTGCTTCACTGCAGTTTCCACTGACATCATCATATTATTCAGGATTAATCATTTAATAATCGCAGAGTTTAAAAAACCCAATAATCACAGGAAGATGGAAAACTGGAGCCAGAAGCTGAAGCTGTGGGAACTTCTGACGTCAATAAAGGTTAAAGATGCAAAGATGACATCATTTAAAATCTGAAACTTGAAGACATGTTTGATAATCTCTCTAATTGATCCGTTTTATCGCTTCCTGAAGAGCCGCTGGACTTGTTAGGTGACTGATGAAGACTTTAGGATCTTTCTGCAAACTGAAGGTTTGTTTCCAGCATTTATCCAGATCCGCAGCGTAAGGAGCTCCAGAAGGCCTCACTGATGGTGGGTTGGTTTAAAACCTGACGGCTCAGAGGGAAGTTATGCAAGAAGCACGAGGTCTGCATGTGAATCAAGCCTTTGTTTCTGTCAGCTGACCGCCAGCAGGCAGAGCGGGAGTCCAGCCAGCAGAACCTGCATGGACCGCACTGCCTCAGGCCTGACCTTCGACCCGACCGGCCGCCGGGCGCCGCCGCCTCAGAGGGGAGACTGGGATCTTCAGTTCCGTCTGATGCGGACCTGAAGCTCAGTTGCGTAACATCTGCGTGGTTCCACTGAGGTTAAAGGTCAGAATGTGGATTGATAGAGCCCAGAATCTTCCTCACATGATCCTCTGGAATGAGGAGAGACTCTTCATGCAGCCTGACCTTTGACCTGCTGCTATCAGCTGGAAGTTCTCTTAGATCTTCATGAAGCAGAAGGAGCTGCTTGTTTCTCTGATGGTTCCTGGTGGGCGGAGCTTATGATGCAGCGGAAGCAGGAAGCTCCTCAGACCAGGAAGCTGCGTTTCAGGAACATTTCCATGTTTCTCTGTGGATGAGTGAGGAGATGAATTAGTGTCCAACCTGGAAGAAGATCAGGTTCCTCTGCTGGACCTTCAGCCATGAAGGAGGAGCCGTTTGAAAGATCAGAAATATTTATTCTACGTCTCAGTTTTTTCTTTGAAAATAAACATCTGTTTGTTTTCTTTTCTTTTATTACTTTTTGTCAATTTTATCATAAATTTCAAAGTTTATTTCTAAATGAAGATAGTTTATCTGAAGAGGCTGAGATGATGCCGGCCTGATCCAGGTTCTGGTCTTTGGATCCGTCCATCCGTGGCTCCCAGACCCTCCTGCATGTTTCCTTCCTGCTGATTCAATAAACAGCTGATTCCTGCAGACAGAAAGGACCTGGTTTAACTCTGGTCTTCATTTCTTCCTGGGTTCATGTTTTTCCCAGAGGCCCGCAGCATAATACATCCTCTGAAAACCCTGCGGCCCCCATCAGGCAATCACTTTGAAACAGTTCTGGAAGAACAGTTTAGAACATGCCGGACTTTGTGGTTTGGATCCAGAGAGGACAGAAAGTGCAGCAAGTGCTCCTCTGTCGAGTCAAACTGGGTCAAACCGAGTCGAACCGAGTCAATCCATGTTGAACTGAGTCAAACTGAGTACATCTGAGCTGATACGGGTCGAGCTGGGTCAAACCGAGTCGAACGGAGTAGAACCGAGTATATCCGATACGATCCGGGTCCGATAGAGCCGAACCGAGTTGATCTGAGTCAAACCGAGTCGAAACGAGTCGACCCTAGTCGAATCGAGTC
>NW_015151748.1:124729-125732 GCF_000732505.1 Cyprinodon variegatus
GGGTCTGAGGTTAGAAACCGGGTCTGAGGTTAGGAACCGGGTCTGAGGTTAGGAACCGGGTCTGAGGTTAGGAACCGGGTCTGAAGTTAGGAACCGGGTCTGAGGTTAGGAACCGGGTCTGAAGTTAGGAACCGGGTCTGAGGTTAGGAAGCGGTTCTGAGGTTAGGAACCTGGTCTGAAGCTAGAACCAGGTCTGAGGTTAGGAACCAGGTCTGAGGTTAGGAACCGGGTCTGAGGTTAGGAACCGGGTCTGAGGTTAGGAACCAGGTCTGAGGTTAGGAACCGGGTCTGAGGTTAGGAACCGGGTCTGTTTCTGCTTCATCTGTTAGAGATTCTAAGGGTTTTATTTTATTTCATTTGATTTTTTCCAAACTACTTTGAACTTCTGACCACTGGATCATTTCTCTGCAGGGTCCAACAGAAGAACCCGGTTCTGGTCCGGTCCGGTCTGACAGCAGAACCTCCACTCTGTTAAAGAGAGCAGAAGGTTCTGTGCTGATCGGGGCCTCCTTCCTCCTCTGAATGAGCAGCTAATCCCTGATGTGGAAACATGCCAGAGGATCAGAGCGTCTCTGAGCGCGCTCAGCTCTCACGCTGTCATTGATTGGCTGCAGTCAGCTGATCAGGCTGAGCTGGAAAATTCCACCTGCGATCAACGCAGCGAGGCCCCTTCCAGTCACAGCTCCCAGTTAGAGTTCCTGGCTAGAACTCCCAGTTAGAACTTCCAGTCACAGCTCCCAGTCACAGCTCCCAGGTAGAGTTCCTGGTTAGAACTCCCAGTTAGAGTTCCTGGCTAGAACTCCCAGTTAGAACTCCCAGTCAGAGATGCCAGTCAGAGCTTCCAGTCTGACCATTAACTTCACGGAGGCTCTCCAGCTGACTGGCTGTGAGATTACAGCAGCTTAATGCGCTGAAACTGGTTCTCCAGGTTTTAGTCTGATCCCAGTCATGCGGCTATCATGAAGAATATGAGGATTGGGGGGGGGGACTGTGAGGATTGGGG
>NW_015151748.1:127038-128156 GCF_000732505.1 Cyprinodon variegatus
GAACTGGTTTGTACAAAATGAACTGGTTTGTATATAAATGAATATAAATGTTCTGATCCGTTGGTCTCTTCCAGTAATAAATGTTTGCATCACATGCAGCTGCAGAGCACCGTCCCTCCGGCTGCGGAGCTTCAGTATCTCAGCTCTGCTGAACTGTTGAATAAAACTCATAAATCGAGGCTCTGCATCACACCGATAACACCAAACTGCATATTTGCAGCAGATATCTTTGTCTTTGCACGGCTCTGAACTTATCAATGCGTTTTTGCTCCATGTTTCTCCCACACTGTTTAAATTCGATCACTGCTGCACTTTATGGAATGGAAATGTTAATTTCACTGCTAAGCTGCTCATTCAGTCTGAAAGCTGTAAAAAACTAAATGTTTTTTTTTACAATAAAAGTTGTCTAAGTCTAAATAAACATTGATCCAGTCAGTCACACAGACTGGGGAACCAATCAGATGGCAGAATTAAACCAAACTAACTACATCATGATGGTCTGTCTGTCATCGTCCCTGATGGAGGAGCATCTATAAAAGTCCGTCACAGACTGATTCTGATGTCTACTGTGATGTCATCAACACAAATAAAGTTTTCATTTCTTTCATTGAAATGTGGCTCAGAACAAACCAGCTGGTTTCCGGCCGTGGACCTTCTGTCCAGCCTGCGTGGAAACGCTGCTGGTTGCAGGATGGCGATCAGGCGGGTTTTTCCTTTCAGCCTGTTTCTCTGTCAGGCTTTTGTTTGCAGCAGAATGAAAGGCAGCTGGGCGAGGCAGAGGATCGACTGATTCATTGCGTCAAAGTGATGACAGAGAGTTATTTTTATCAGACGGTGATTGTTGGAAAGGAGAACGGAAGAATGCAGACTTAAATTAGACGTGTTTATTAAATGTCAGATGATTAAGAATGTTCATTAAAGCATAGAGATTAGATGAAACCAAACATCGAAAGGAAAACAAATCCAGGAAACAGTTTCCGGCCTCGGCCTAAATCCCCCCATCAAGCTGATGCAGATGGAAGAGGAAACATTAAATATTCAGCTAATATTATTTCCTCTTCATTCACAATATTAGCTGAATATTTAATGTTTCCTCTTCCATCTGCATCAGCTTGATG
>NW_015151748.1:129700-132985 GCF_000732505.1 Cyprinodon variegatus
GAAACAAAGTCCAGAGGATTGATTTTGAACTTTGGTGGAATAACGAAGTCGACTGTAATGCTGTGATTTGACTCTGGTGGAGCAGCGGGTTGACCTTTGACCTCTGGAAGGATTGCATGTTGTTAACTTTGAACCTCATTACTCTGCTGCTCCTGGAGGTTCTCATGGTGTCCCCTGGTCAGAAGGAGATCTTCCTCTGCAGATGGAGCTCCAGAGCTGAATTCTCCTCTGAGTTTGAGGAGCAGTGGATCCAGCTCCTCCTGGATCATGCAGCTTCTTACCGGATCTCTCAGAGTCCAGCCATCCGTCAGAGGACGCCTGCTGACATCCAGGAACTGTTGCCTTCAAGGCATGGAGGAAACAGGAGCATAGATGAGGGAGGATGGAGCAGTAGATCCAGAGCTTCACCTTTCCCCTCCACACACTATAGCAGGTTCCAGATACCTGCTCTGATCCATCCTGCTCCTTCCTGTCATCAATCAGAAACACCTGAGGGCTAAAACTGTGAGCTCCGTCCGGTCAGAACGTTCCTCCAGCTCTGATGATCTGTGGTTTCAAAGTCCTCACAATCTGAGCTCAGCTTCCAGTCCAGCATATTTCAAACGTCTACCGTCTGTTTATCTCACTGTCCTCTCTTTGCTCGTCCTTCCTGTCATCATGAGGTTCCTCTGACCCTCTGAGATGTTCTGCATCAGCAGCTCTTCAGTCTGAAGCCTTCTAAAGGTTTGCTTTGAAGCTGTGTTGATTCTGTGACTTATTAATCATCCTGACCTCATGGAGGAAGCAGAATAAACACCTTTATAACCTGCAGGTGTGATAAAGCAGGACAGAAAACAAGAACTCTGCAGATCTGACAGTAAAATGCGAACCAGCAGAGACCCATCCCTGCCTTCTGCGCCTGAATGACTCGTTTGATTTGACGCCACCTGAAGGAGAATTATATAATCAGGAGCGGAGTTATGACAGAGCCTCAGGAGGACTGAGTGCTGGACATGAAGACAGAGCCGAGGCCAAGCCATCCTACAGGACACGGGTGATTTGATTACTGGGTCAGAGCTGTTATATAAGCAGGAACATGAGCATCTGAGGGAGGAGCTCAGAAGGTTCATTTAATCTGCAAAACATCAGACAGAAGAAAACTTCTGCAGATGAGCTGAACGTGGAGGCGGAGCTGAATCTGTGAGCTCATGAATCAGCGTTAAAACCTGACAGCACACACATGCTGCGACCTTTTCCTGTTACACAACGCAGACACCAAACAGCCCGGTTGTGTAACGCGTTTCATGTCCTGCAGGTTCTGGGATTTACATGTTTAAACAAATGACGCTCCTCCAGGCGCACATCTGTCATCAAACAGTTTATTGGTATTAATGATCAGACAAATGATAAATAAAACTAAAACACAAACAGATCAGCTTCAGCTTCATGGGTCCTAAACAGCAAATACGTCCCAGTAACGGTTATTATCTGCTGGAGCAAAAATGTCACTGTTATGGTCTTGGTTCTGTTAGGTTTTCTACTGAGTTTTCAGTTTAACTTTGATTCATGTTTTCTAGTTTTATTGGTTTATTTCCTATTTTGTTGTGTTTTCTGGATGCATTTGAGTTTTTTTGTTGCCTTCTTTTATGTTGGTCTTTTTCCTTAGCTCCCTTCTAGACTCCTTTGTTCACACCTGCTCCCAATCAGCTCATTAGTCCAGTCTTTGTTCAGTCTCCCATATATACTCTCCCTGTGCCGTTCCTCAGTGCTGCTCCCTCTTCTTTCCCTGATNATATTCAGCTAATATTGTGAATGAAGAGGAAATAATTAGATATTCAGCTAATATTGTGAATGGATCTACAGTCACTGCAGTGACCTACTTCCAGCTTCAGCGCTGTCCTCTGCAGGGAGTGGAAAATTCCCTCTGCAGGAGCCAAACAAGCAGCGGGGGCTGCAGAAGATTAACCACCTTATCTGAGGAATCCCACAGCTTTGTCTTTACAGGAAAAGGCTCCTCTGATAGGAGCTCCTATCAGAGGAGCTCCTATCAGAGGAGCTCCTCTGATAGGAGCTCCTCTGATAGGAGCTCCTCGGCCTGCAGCCTCTCCTGCCGCCTCCTCTCACCCAAACAGCCCGCTGTAAAAAAGTCATAAACGGACAAAGATAAACAGGAAGCTAAAAATAGGACCAGAAGGAGCTATTTATAGTCTGGAAGAAATCCCATCATCCATCCATCCATCCATCCATCCATCATCCATCCATCATCCATCCATCCATCCATCCATCCATCCATCCATCCATCATCCATCCATCATGGATGATGGATGGATGATGGATGGATGGATGATCCATCTCATCAGGACCATCTGTGGTTTAATGTCTCCAGCCTCCGTTTCCCTTGTTAATCATTATCTGTCAGAATTCATTCCAATGTTAGAAAATGAACTGTCACTGTAGGCAGGTGTGCTTTGACTAGGCCGTTTGGCTTCAGCCAACTGGACATCAGTCTGATGCTAAATGAGGAGACCAGCGACAGCAGAGATAAATCCTGATCTCTCAGTTGGACCTACTGTTGGTTTTAAATCGCTGTTTGTTTAATTTTCCATTGAAGCTTCTGGGAAAACCAGGATTAACGGACAAGATGGCGGCGCTTTGTTTGCTGAGCTCCCTGCTTTCCATGCAGGTGTCCATAAAATTCATAGTACTTAGATCATTTAGCAGGGTTTCTGACATCAGCAGATATGTGAGCTGATAGCACAGACTATTTACACCATAATACAAACAGTAGGACTTCTGAACAGGATGGAGACACAGGAATATTAGCGGCTAGGAGACAAAGAAGAGTTAATACCTGGAAAATAGGAGCTGGTGCAGAACATCTGATAATAAACAGGATCAGAACAAACAGGTCAGAGGCAGCTGAACTAAATACAATACTTCAACTTTAACCAGGAAAGAAACCTGATCAAATGTTTTTAAACCAGACGAGGTAGAGAAGGAAAGGTTTGCTGAAACGTTTCAGAGGAAAGTTTTCCACTTCCTGGATTTCCTCATCTGTATGCAGGCAGGCTGCTTCCTGTCTGATGCTACCATGGTAGCTGTCATGAGCAATGTGTTTCACCCACTGATCTCTGCTGATCGCCTGATTGGTAGTACAGGGTTAATATGAAGCCACCAGCCGCCATATTGGTACTCCCTAGATAGGCTGGTCTCAATGTAAACAATCTGTTGGCTACAGCATCGAACAACCATGATGGTCTCATTTTCAGGGGGAATGAAGACTTTTAAAATAAAGATAAATTCATC
>NW_015151748.1:136910-138996 GCF_000732505.1 Cyprinodon variegatus
GACTCATTGACTCTTCAGCAATCCCTCACACTAAGCATGCTTGTAGCGACAGTGGAGAGGAAAAACTCCCTTTTGGATCTATAGTGCGTCCACATGTGACAACTTTTTTTTGATAGTAGGATTTTTACACAGGGTGTTGACATTGGTAATTATATAGATGGATATTTATACATATAGTTATTGCACAGTTTATCAAACAGTAATTACTCATTCCCCATTGCAGCAGTTATTGCGGTTGTAGTGTCTCATTGTAGAGTCTGGTAGCAGCCAGTAGCTCCTTTTTCCAAACAGGCTGTAAAAGTCTTTGACTAAAGGAGCTGCTCTCCAGTCTGCTGCAGAGGGTGGAAGGTGGCGTCCTTGGTTCTGGTCTGTTGGGCCTTGGTAATAATTTTCTTTGTAAAAATCTTCTGCATTACCAAAAACCACACGTCAAACTCAGCACTGAGAGGTGCCTGATGGGACTCGTCAATCTGGAAGAAGAAGAACAAGAAAAAGAAGAACTTCCTTGTTTGCACATGTGCAGCGCTGGAGGTTCTGGTAAATCGACTCGTAGTTCTGCTTCAACAGAACTATTTGCCCACGACCGCCTTAAGACGGCCCACTGAATTTCAAACACGTTTGATTTTCTCCTGACCTTACAGTTCCTGATGGGGAGGTGGTCGTTAGAGGCTGATCACCCCTCGTTATCCCCCTACCCCACGCACCATCAGGCTGACACTTGCCCCGATCAAAAAAATCCCCCCACGACTGGAGAATCATAGATACAAATCACACAGATATGCCCGGAGAAACAGTCTAATTCATGTTCTTCTGTCATAGTTTAAAAATACGTTTTATGGAAGAATCAAAGCCAAAATGTTCTGGACTTGAACTCTGAACCTTTCAGAGCACGGCGTGTTTTTTTTAGGTTTCCATCTGGGGATTAATGACATCTGCAGCAACAAAAAAAATCTGGTTCAGAAATCCCCGGCAGACAGACGGCAGCTTTAATCCTGCACTAAAAGCTCCATTAAGACACGTTATTCATGACTCCCATTCATAACCAGGGAACCAAAGTAGGAACGACTTCATCCATGATCATGTCAGACCTGTACGTCAAACAGGTGAGAAACCTCTGACAGTCAGCAGTGGCTGGCCCTGGATCAGCTCCATCTCCTCCTTCATCTCTGAGCTGCAGCAGCATTAACCCAGTTACAGTCAGAGAGAAAAAGCTCTCCTCTTATGCAACCTCTGTCTGCAGAGCGGCGCCTGCAGCCTCCTCTCTCTGCAGAGTCAGGAAGGAGGACGGAGGAGACGAGAATCATCTCAGAGTCATCCCTGCAGGATGTTTAGATGAGAAAGCCTCATCGTTGAGCGTCAGGCGTCTGAGGTCAAACATGCTGGCAGCTGTGAGCGGCTCCGCAGAGAGAAGCTAACGAGGTTTGGCCTGTAAGCAGGATTAATGTTTCCTCGCCTTTATGTAAGAGAAGAGCCTGAAATCAAGCTGCATGACGTCAGAGCTGTGAAATACAGACTGCAGCATCCATGCTGCTGACTGAACCATCAACGTCTGATGTCCTTCTGAAGCATCTCGTAATCATGAACCTTCTCCTCAGACTTTATATAACTCAGCGGCTCATTTCTCTCCTTTCATTCTCAAGTCTTTGCAGAAATGATTCCAGTTGCATAACATCCTCCATGTCAGTCGCTGGCGGTTCACTGAGCTCAGCAGGTCCACCAGAACCAGTCAACCTACTGAGCTAAAGGCCACTTTCTTTATTTATCCAACCAGTTTAAACCAAGGATTTCTAGGATTTCTGTTTGGAGATCAGGACAGAAACTGAATGTTTTGAAATTCGTTCACGATTCCATTTATTTATTTACTTATTTATTTATTTATTTATTTTCATGTCCTCCTATATACAATAGACTAGCAGATTGGCTTTCATAAGTAGATATTATTGGTGTTCCCATGAGGCTCTGCTTGGTAATTCAGGATGAGGTTTTATTAGAAATGGTTTAAGGAATAAAATCGTAAGCAAAAGATACAGAGATGGAAAAGGATTTCAGAGAGATGATAAGTTTTAACGGGAGACAGACAGACAGA
>NW_015151748.1:139991-141347 GCF_000732505.1 Cyprinodon variegatus
CCTACAGATCCAGGCTACTTACAGATCCAGGCTAACTACAGATCCAGGCTAACTACAGATCCAGGCTAACTACAGATCCAGGCTACCTACAGATCCAGGCTACCTACAGATCCAGGCTACCTACATATCCAGGCTAACAGATCCAGGCTAGCTACAGATCCAGGCTAACTACAGATCCAGGCTACCTACAGATCCAGGCTAACTACAGATCCAGGCTAGCTATAAGCGTTCTTTCAAGGTGATTTTTTTACCAGACAAAGATAATCTGATCAGGTTTTCAAATATTGACTTCATTCACAAAGGAAAGTCATCGACTCAAGGCCACCTGTTCCTGTGTGAAAAAAGTATTCCCGCCCTGATAACTGTCTCTTCCTTCCTCTCCAGCAGCTGGAAATCTGATGGATTTGAAAAAAAACCTGTCTGATGCTGAATTAATGTTCCTCGTTATAATTTGATAGAGATTTTAACTGTTCTGAGTCGCTGCAGAAGCTTTGGGGACGAAGGAGGAAAAAAAATTGATGATGTGCAGCTCAGGTGCAACAACCAGAGACTGAAAGCTGCATAGAACTGGTTCTACAAACTAAACTAAAACAGAAAGCAACGTAAACCATAACAGAGATGAAGGAGCAAACATTAACCACCTGGAAAAAACCTGGAAAAATAAAACCAGGGCAGGGCATGAAATACACACAGGTTTCTGAAAGGCACACGAGAAACGTCAGAGGATGAAGACAGTGAAAACAAGCGTTTGCATACAGGTTATTGACGTCAGTGTAACCTGAGCAGGACTCGAGGCAACAGGTGAGTCTGCTAGGTTTACTGTCCTGTCAGCTGTTCAGGTCTGAACCCGGATCTCCAGCTTTTCTTCCCCCGTTTCTCAAATCTAGAGCAGTCAGAGCGTCCGGCCGCGCTGCTGATCCTCATCCAAACTCGTTTCCTTCTGTAAGAATCTCCATGTTTACCTAAACCCAGAGGCGCCAAACTCCAGAACCTATTTTCTTTACATGTGTACATAGATAAATCTATTTCTGTTCTAAATAAGCTGCTATTATTTTGAGAGGATTATTTTTAATGTAAAGTTTAAAGTTAATGTATATTTAACTTGCAATTCATCTGAGGATAAATCTAAATGTAAATGATGCTCTTCTGTCTTCATGGCAGTTTTAAAAGTTTCCCTTTTTTGTTTTTCTTTTGGGGGGAATTTGAAAAAGTTTTTCTTTCAAATTCCTGGTCGCGCATCTGCCTAAACATTTCCCATCATATCTATTTATATCTGAAGTACCTGAGCACTGGGAGCAACATGGAAACAATGGGAAATTCCCTGTATGTACAGGACTGGTTCTGATGGGAGCATCA
>NW_015151748.1:142786-144566 GCF_000732505.1 Cyprinodon variegatus
ACTAAACGCTAATTCTGACATTTTTAAATAAAGTCCAGAGGATTGATTTTTAACCTTCTTGGAATGACTCTGACCTGAGAATCTCCAGCAGCAGATTCATAAAAGTCCAATCTGCAGGAGAATTGGTTCCGGTCACACAGGAAAAAAAATAAAATTTCAGAAATCTGTGATGAAATGAGAGGTGGAACCGCTCCGACCTGCTTCTATCAGTTTTATGACGTCGGTTCTCCAGCTGCTGGTTTCTGTCCGTTCGCCTGAACTCTGACCTTTAATGTTGCTGAACAGCATCAAAGCTGCTGACAGTCACATGTTCACAGCTGCTGTTGGCAGATTGTTGAAAAGGTCAAAAAGTGTCTGAAGAAGGTCTCCCTAAAGCTTTATTCTGAATAACGCTCCCATTCAAAGTGAAAGCAGCTTCTAAGCAGGCGTGACGATGAGGGCCTGAAACACGGGAAGGAGACCAAACACATGCGAAGAGCGCGAGCCTGAATGACGGCGTGAACGTCGCACTCAGGCGTCCTGCTCTTCCTCTTTTCAAGCAGAAAGCGAAGCTCATCCTGATAATCAGTTCGGTCCGCAGACTGAAGCGCTGACATGTAGAGAAGATGTGGTTTCAACCTAATTAAAGATGTTCTGATGGAGGATCTGAGATTCTGATGTTTATCAGAAGTTCGTCTCAAACTATTGAGAGAAAAACGCTGCAGGAATCAGAAGTTTATTGATTTTATCTTTTACTGGGAACGTCTGCGGCTTCTTTAGTAAAAACATCCAGGAATCGGATCCTAATCTTTAACCTCAAAACAAACATTTCACATTTTCCTGACGGCGCCAGGAGCAGCGAGCTGATTGGTTCATTGAGCAGACGTCTCTGTCCCAGTTTCTCTCGGTGTTTATTGAAGCCTTTTCATTTCCCAGCTTTGGGTTCTGCTATCAGAGAGAAGCTGCAGGTTCTGATCAGAGTCATTCTGGACTTCGACACGTATTCAAATCCCTTCATGTTTCCTGCTTTGCATCCAGGTTTTAATACGGCTGACCTACTTCTCTGGAAACGTTTCCAGGATTTCCTGAACACAGCAGGAAGGTTAGAAGATGTTTTATTCAGGAGGTCAGGAAGATTTTTATCACAAGGAGATTCTCTCTCCAAGTAAACCAGAGCTGCTCTGAGTGGCTCTGAGTCTCTCCAAGTGGCTCTGAATGGCTCCAAGTCGCTTTGAGTGGCTACGAGTCCCTCTGAGCGTTTCCGAGTCTCTCTGATTGGCTCCAAGTCGCACTGAGCAGCTCAGAGTCGCTCCAAGTGGCTCCGAGTTGCTAAGTAAGTCAGTCCGTTATTAAGGGGGGCTGGGGGTCCAGTTAGATCCAAGCAGTTCTATAATCATCTCTACCTTCTGATGGAGCCCCTCATCAGTGGTTCATTAAACCAGGAGAGTTCAAGCAGGGAAGCATCTAAACATGGTGGACACCAGACTCCCAGCTTTCAGCCATTTTGTTTTTAACTGTGGTTTAAGGTTTTAGGGGTAACTTTGTCCTGCAGTTGATTCCTTTGTTTCCATTTTCACTTATTCTCCCTGTGGTCCTCATAAAGTCCATGTTCTCCCACAGCGGCTTCCTGTCCGCCACCACAACCCATCACCCTGGGATATTTACCACCCAGCTTCCTGATGCAGATCCTCAGCAACAGGAAACAGGCGGTGCTTAGACACCCTGTCTACTTTAAGGCTAGGCTTAAAACTTTCCTTTTTGATAAAGCTTCTAGTTAGAGTGGCTCAGGTTATCCTGATCT
>NW_015151748.1:147006-147954 GCF_000732505.1 Cyprinodon variegatus
CCAGTCTGAGGCGCTGCAGCCTCCACACCACACAGTGAGACAGCTGCTCAGAACGCTCTCTATGGAGCTTCTGGAGAAGGTGGGGAGGATGGGGGGGGCAGGAAGTCCCAGCGCTTCTGGGCCCTTTGGACCAGTGAGGTGGTGTTTCCAGTCCAGGTGAGGGTGTCTGTGATGAATGTGGTGCTGATTCCTCCAGCTTCTCTCGTGACATTTGACCTTATTTTGATGAGAGTTCAGTCGCAGAATGACACACAGGGAGGTTCAGAAGGAGGAGAAGGTTCTGCTTATCAGCTGGATCCTGTTCCTAAGGAGGGCCTGATGCGTTCGATGAGCCTGATGCGTTCACTGCTGACAGGAAAACATGTGATTCTCTGCTGGAAGGCCAGGCCCCCCATGTTGGCTGAGTCAGTAAACTCCTCAGATCCTCTCTGTCATGATGTTTGGGTTTTTCTATTAAGTTTCTGTCCTCTTTAGGTTTTGCTTTATTCGTTGGTTCCTCTGCGTTGATGTTTTTCTACTTCCTGTGTATTCTAGATGATTTCTTCTTACATTCCAGTCAGATTTCTTTGGACCTTATTAAGCTGCATCATTACTCTCCTCCCTCAGGCTCCCTCCACTCTCTCTGCATTCACCTCCTTTCTCCATTTTCTCCCTCAGTATTTTTGCTCACTGGTTCTCATTGTTCTTCCGTTAATCTCCCAACCTGACAGCCTCAGTTTATCCAGACTATCCGGTTCTTTCAGAATAACTTCCAGTGCACTGCTTAAATAATCGAGAAATAATCAAAAACGTCTTAAATTAAGTGTATTTACCGTTGACTTGAGTAGTTAAAAGAGATAATTTGCCATTAGTATTTTTACTTTGTGTGTTTCCTGGACGGGGCCGCCTGTGGAGCTGGTTGACAGTTGCCTTTTGTATCTATGCTTCTTTTTCTATGTCTGCTTCTGT
>NW_015151748.1:150397-151704 GCF_000732505.1 Cyprinodon variegatus
AACATCAGATTAGTTCTCTGCTCCGAAGATGTTTGTCCTCAGATAAAAGCATGCTTAGTGTGAGGGATTGCTGAAGAGTCAATGAGTCGATGCAATCAGCTGGTTTTCCTTAGATAGAAAACTTTGAATCAATCTGACTGGATGATCTGGTTGATCTGGATCTATAAAGTGACCTGAGATGACATGATGTGAATTGGAGCTATAGAAATAAAGTGAATAGAATCGACTGGTTAATGGGAACCAACCTGAGAGTCTAACCCTGCAGAAAACTCAAAGGAGAACAGATCTGTCTTTGTGACCTTCTGTTGAAGCCAGCTGTGACTCAACAGTAGCGAGGATCACACGCTTCTTAGGACGAGCAAAGCTGGTTTCTATTTCTGCAGCAGGGAGTGATAAGCTGCTCCATGTCTGCAGAGCGTCTCTTCACCCCCCCTCTTCCAACCATGGACCCTTAGTTGGACCCTTTAGGGTCCTGGTTTAGGTTTCTGAACCAGTCATGTAGAGCTCTGCTTCCAGTGGCTCTCTGGGTTTTATTTGAGTATTTTACAGGAGCTGCTTCTTTTTCTCAGAGCTCTTTATTTAGCCTGATAAGCCTGTTAATGACAGCAGGAGGTGAGCCGAGGCTGTTCGCAGAGTGACCCACTGTACAGACAGAGTGATCTCAATCCCTAACCTCCGCTGGGCTGTAGGTTGTCCGTCCATCCAGTCCTCAGAGCTGACCTCACTAAGAGGCTGGATGAAGCTGCAGGAGAACGTCCTTCAATCATTTTCAAACCATTCAAAACCTCATTTTACAACTTTATTGACTCTCAGCTAACTCCCTTAAGTCTTTTAATGATTCCAAAACATTTCAAACAAGAGAGAGATTTTAGAAATTACTGCAGAAACACCATCAGACCAAAGCTGGAGAACCACATATCACCAGAACTCTGATGAATCCAGAACCGAATATTGTTGCTGTTCTGGTCCTGGGAGAAAGTCTATATGCTGTTAAAAAACAATCCACTGGATTTTGCTTTTCAAGTTTTAAGAGGTTTTTGCTTCCCATCCAAGCAGTGGCACCTCCAGAAATGTTTCATAGGGGGGGCCTGATGGGGCCGCTAAAAATCTTGGGGTGGCCACTGAAACTAGAAGCCATATTTCAGGGTTTGAATCTACGATTATGGTAAACCTGCCTGTTGATACAGAGACTTAACACCAGTGGTGACCAGTGGGTGGCCAGTAGGTGGCCAGTAGGTGGCCAGTGGGGTGGCCAGTGGGGTGGCCAGTGGGGTGGCCAGTGGGGTGGCCAGTAGGTGGCCAGTAGG
>NW_015151748.1:152475-158607 GCF_000732505.1 Cyprinodon variegatus
AGGTGGCCAGTGGGGTGGCCAGTGGGTGGCCAGTAGGTGGCCAGTAGGTGGCCAGTGGGGTGGCCAGTAGGTGGCCAGTGGGGTGGCCAGTGGGTGGCCAGTAGGTGGCCAGTAGGTGGCCAGTAGGTGGCCAGTAGGTGGCCAGTGGGTTGGCCAGTAGGTGGCCAGTAGATGGCCAGTAGGTGGCCAGTGGGTGGCCAGGGCATTTCACCATATAAACAAAAACAAAAAGAATAATACAAAATGAAAATGCAACCAACAAACTAGAAAACACAGAAAGACATGAATCAAAGCTGGAAACTCAAAAAGAAAAACTTAAACTGAACCAAAAAGCACAGAATCATGACAGACGTTTGAGGTGAGAAAGCTTCCTGGATGCAGTGGCGCCTTCAGGTAGAACTCCTGCCGGATTTAACCGGTCTGCATCTGTGCCTGTCTATCTGGGGGGGCTTCTGGACCCGTCTGAATCCAAACCTACCTTCACGCTCTGAGGGTTCCTGGAAGCCTGGATCCCTCTGTTCCTGTTTAGGTCGGAACCTTTGGTCGATCGGAGGTTTCCTGGATTCCTGAACTCTTCCTCTGACCTGGATCTGCTTCCTACAGGTTCTGCAGCATCAGGGACATTCTGGGCGACGCACGCCATGTCTGATTAGCAGCCCATCGGCTGGAAAACACCTCTTAACAGAGGATGGATGGAATAGTGACTCACTCATGTTAGGAGGTTCTTAAAGGATCATCTGACATCATCTGTCAGATGTTCATGGTCACTAACCTGAGTTTCTGCCTCCAGAGTCAGTGATGGGTTGCTCTCCGCCCCCTCAGTCGCTGCAGGTCTGCAGCTCCACAGTTTGGCGCTTTTGTTTTGTTCTGTCCGTTTGATTTTTCTGTAAATTAAAGTTTTGTACTTTCCTACTGACTGTCTCACCTTGAATAATAGGTCCATCTGTCCCGTTTTATGACAGGAGGGGGCTGAGGTGGAGGCTGTGGATTCATACCAGTACCTTGGGGTGTGGCTAGATAATAACTGGACTGGTCAACACACACCAACACTGCAAAAACCTTCTAGAAATAATTAACAAAATTCTTAAATTAAATGCATTTACCCTTAATTTTAGCAGATAAATAAAATGATCTGCCAATGGAATGAGTATTTATACGCCTAAAATAAGATAATTAAATAATATGCACTTGAAATAAGACAAAGCAATTGTTTTGTTTCATTGGCAAAGTTTCAAACTTACCTCCTCAACTCAATAAAAAATGCACTTAATTTAAGCAAAAAGGACTCATTTAGCTTTCCATGTTTTGCAGAGAACCACCTGCACAGGAAGACACAGAGCAGGATGGACGTCCTGAGGAGACGGAGGTCCTTCAACATCTGCATCAACCTGCTGGAGATGTTCTACCAGTCTGTGGTTTCCAGTGTCCTCTTCTACACCGTGGTGCTGGGGGAGCAGCACCTCCATGAAGGACACCTCCAGACTGGTGAGGCCATCCGGCTCTGTGATTGGCTGGAAGCTGGACCCTCTGGGGACGGTGGCAGAGACAAGGACACTGCTGGACATTATGGACAATGCCCCACTCAGTCTTCAGCGCTCAGAGGAGCCTGATCAGGGGGAGATTGCTGCTCCCCACATGCAGGAGCAACAGACTGCT
This sequence comes from Cyprinodon variegatus, assembly GCF_000732505.1. NCBI lineage: Eukaryota > Metazoa > Chordata > Actinopteri > Cyprinodontiformes > Cyprinodontidae > Cyprinodon > Cyprinodon variegatus. The sequence goes on from NW_015151748.1 coordinate 154,132, forward strand.
GAACTCCTTTGCTCCTCAGGCCATCAAGCTGTAAAACTCCTCACTGGGAGGAAGGAGGAGGTGAGAGGAAGAGGGACTAGGGTCCCCCCCTCCTCCTTGGACACCTGATGCTAAACATTAGCTAATGTCCCTCATGCAATATTCTCTCTCTGTGCAATAACTGTCCTCAACTCTCTACTCTGCAGATATTTTTATATCTAAGGAAACATATTTTTTACATATATTTTTTCTTTTTTATGCTTTTTTGTACTTGATACATTTTTTTTTATATTGTCTGTTATATTTCTATCTTTAATGGCATCTTGCTTTAACTCTTTGTGCTCTCTAGAAGCTACTGGAAGCAGAGTTTCCCTGAAGGAATAATCCCAAGGGATTAATAAAGCTGAGTCTAACTATAAGTCTAAAACATTGAAAAAAAACATTTTGTTCACCTGAGAGAATAAAATCCAGCTATAAAGACATTAATATTCAGAATCTGTCTCCACTAACCTACAAATAGATATTTTGCAGGTTTTAGAGGATCCAGCTTTAACAGCAGCAGTAAACTAAAGCCAACAGGAAAACTAATAAAAGTAGAGGGTAGACTTATAAAACATAAAGCTTGATGTTTTAAAACATGTTTGTTCTTTGCTGTAAAGCTTAATGATTTCTGCAGAATGGGGATATTTAAAACATCTTCAGATCCTTTTCCTTTTTCAATCAGAAAGTTCTGTTATTTTATTCTAACATCATGTGAAGTTTTGAAGCCCTGAAAGCAGAAATCATGATTCAGTCCTTTTCCCTGAGTTACTCATCAGCGCCGCTGAGCATCTGCCCACGCAGCATCATCTCAGCATGTTTGCCGTATCCACAGGTCTGCAGCTAAAGGCTAACCAAGCGATCGGCTCTGAACAACGGGGCGTGATGCCCTCAGGACTCCTGAACCAGAGCGCCGTGTTCAGCACCTCTGCTCTGGTGACCAATTAAAGCTCCTCTGGTGTCATGGAGACGGTGGGACACCCTCTCCCACAGGAGCTGTAACCAGACACCTGCTTTCGCTAAGCTCCAGGCTCTCCAGGTGGATGAAAGGCCGAGGAGAGGCAGGTGCGTCACAGAGCTCAGAGCCGGCTGGGCGATAAGAGGCAGCAGAAGGAGGAAACTTATTTGCCTGCAAATCGAAGAGTTTTCCAGCTGCAGTGAGTCGGAGAGGAGAGGGAGGACTGCAGCGTTCTCATGCAGCCCATCACCTGGACGCTCTGCAGACAAACACTTCTACATAACAGCCTCTCAAAGCCGCACAGCGGGAGGAGATGAAGACTGGAAAAAAATCCTTAGTAGGTAGGTGCTCCTTTAATTCCAGAAGATTCTCCCTGCAGCACAGAGAGGATGGTGGACCATGAACTTCAGCCTGTCTGGCTTCTAATCCGTTCCATCTGTGTCTCTGACAAGTCTGAGGATTCATCAATGAATCCTCAGAGCCTCTCGCCGTCCTGAGAGGACGACAGCCTGCAGAGGATAACCAGGAACTGAGGATTTAGTCTGAGAGCGAATGAAAAGAGTTTTACTTCAGAATGAAAAGCAAAATGCTGTGGTTGGTAAAGCTGAACGACTTCCTGTGTGAAGCAGCCTTCATTCAGAGGAAGAAGTGCAGCAGGCGTCAGACATTATATGTAAAACAAAACTTAAAGATTTAGCAAAGAAAGACTAAAATCAGAAAACTACAGGAATCATTGTTGTTTTCAGTCTTTATAACAAGGAGCCAGAAGTTTCTGAAACCCGAGTCAGGAAACAGTGACTCGGTGACTGCAGTGCGCCATAGTCTTATGGTGACGCAGAGATAATAAAGTTGTAAGTCATCTGCATTTACGGTAAGAAACGTCATGAAGTTAAAAAACCTGAACTTGGGGCAGGATGTAGATACGAAGAAGAAAGAAAGAACAAAGCCCTGAGGAACTCCCCGTGGTGCAGGTTTTATAAACTACTTTAAAATGACTCGCTGACTCCTTTTTGTTTAACAGGTCAAAGTCAGGGTCCATGGACCATGTACGGTCCCCGATAATCAGGTTTAAAACCTTCAGGAAAGACAGTTAGATTTAACCAAACGTTTATGATGGAACTGCAGAGAACAACGTCGGCATCTAAGGTATGAACCTATGAAGGAGGAGACAACAGCTTATTGACGTTAATCAGACGGAGGATGATTAAGGACGTGAGTCACTAACCTGGTCTTAACGTTCAGTCCGAGTCCAGAGGGTGAGGTTGGTTCCAGCCGGTCAGCTGCCAACAAGACGCAGCAGGCGCCGCCCAGAGAGTCCCAGACGCTGAAGCCCCAGAGTCCGGAGAACCGGCAGGAGATCAGAACCAAGCAGACGAAGGAAGGCAGGATAATCTAGAGGGCGGAGCCAAAGCCGGTGTGGAGGAAGTGCTCTGTAGTCAGAGCCAGGAAATCAGAGGTCCAAAGAGTTCCAGGTTCGGCACACGGAATCCAACAGGAGTCCGAAGACAGGTCAGGAAAACAGATCAGAACGGTAACAGGAAGGCTCAGAGGTCGAGAGGCAGAACGGGTCAGGATCAGGCAATCAGAATCAATCAGGTAGAGAACTCTCACCAAAGGCTCCAATAATCTGGCACTGATGGCTGGAAGCAGGCAGGATAAATAGAGGCTGGAGCAGTTGGATCAGATGAGAAACTGGGCGGAGCTAGACAGGTGAATGAAATGAGTAATAAGGCCAGACATCAGCGCTGAGATCATAACATTTATAGGAAATGATAGACTGTTTCAGCTCAGGGCTTCTGGGACCCAAACTAGATTCTGAGTCGTTATTATTATATTCAGGACATTTATTTGTAAACTTTAGTTATTTGAAACTTTAAAATACTTTGACATAAAATCTGTTTGCAGCATAATTTATAAACATTAAATCTGATGTTATTATCCAACAGTTACTCAGGATTCAAGGAGTCTTTCTACCGAATACTCTTTTACTTTTACTTGAGTAAAAAGAAGTTAAAGTAGTTCTACTCTGACTTGGGTTCAATTATTGGGTCCGATACCCGCCTCTGCTGAGCTCCCAGGGTTGTACTGCCTGTAATAAACAACCAGGAAGAGACTTTGGGAGCAGATTCCTGATGGGCTGCTGGTCAGAGGAGCCGTTCTGATCCAGAAGAGCAGGAAGGTGAGGAAGAAGCAGCTGGAAAACGGACAGATGGGCTGAAGGTCCGAATCTCTGAGAGAAGCTGTGTCATAAATGCTGAATTTGTTCTGGAGGGGATAAAGTCATTATCAACTCAGAGCAGCTTCTGCTACAGCAGCCCCCCCATGGAATCATTTCAGATTTAAAGAACTTTCAGAAGTTTAGATTCTGAATATGAGCGATTTTTCCTGCTTCCTAATCTCCACACAGTAACAGAGTGAATAAAGGACTCCAGACCGTCTCTGACTGACGGACAAACCTACAGCGTGTCGTAACTCCTGAGTGGCTTCATCTCTAATTTCAGTTAAACTCATTAAAGTTCATGCTGGGTTTGACTGGGAGGCAGAAACTGGGCCAAACAGTCTATGGGAGCCCAGCTGGGACATATGATCCTAAGATACTTCTGTCGGGTGACTTCTTGTTTCTGTTTGTTACCAAGGCAACCGAGAGCAGAAAGAGGATCTGATCTGAAACGACCTCAGCCTCGGGGTCATGATGCAGCGGCTGAATGGAAGTTCCTCAGGCTGTTTATAGCAGCTTCTCTGATCAGAAACCAAATCAAGTGAGACCAAAACCAACGTCAGTTAGCTCCGGATCCTCCGCCAACATCTCTGTCAGCTTCAGGTGTGGACTTTGACCAGAACTTGGATTATCTGCAGAAACTGGAATTCAACGTTTTCCTTCATCTTAGGTTTGATCTGTGCCTGAAGGTCGCCATTTGATCCCCTGTGGAGAGAAAAAAATTATAAAATAGTAAAAAACTGACGATGATGATTGAAGCAGCGCTGAAGTCGACCTGCAGCTGCCTCAGACCTCCACCTCTGGCCTGGACCTCTGTGAGACGAAGACAGAAGCTCAGAGCAGCTGAACAGACATTCACCTGCTCTGTTTCATTGACTCAATATCGCTCACAATGAGCATGCATACAGCGACAGTGGAAAGAAAAAACTCCCTTGTAACAGGATGAAAACTCTAGCTGAACCAGAACCAGGCTGGGGTTCAGGGGGAGATAGAAGCAGACATAGAAAATAAACATAGAAGCTCTGATCTATAAATACTAACAATCTTAGAAAAGCTAGCGGTAAACTAGCTACACAGGTGGCTCTGGCTGGGAAAGAAAGAGTTAATCAGATGAGCGCCGAGCCAGTTTATATGTCAAATGATGAAAGAGAGAAAATCCAGTTAGTCCCAGAAAAAGCTGAACCTGTAGCTATAGGAGAGAAACAGGACTACACTGGAAAACAGGCCAAGCTCCAACATCTAGAAACAAAGGTGTTGATGGCAGCAGCACAGCTGATATTTC
>NW_015151748.1:158742-165026 GCF_000732505.1 Cyprinodon variegatus
GAGATAGAATGAAGCAGAATGGTGAAAAAGGGGACGACACAGACGCAGATGGCTTCCTCTTTCTGCTCAGAAACACGTAAACATGCAGATCAGTGTCACTTCCTCTAGATCAGGCGTGACTATCACCAGTTTCACTCTGACTCGCCCGAGCTAAATGGACCTGAACAGGCGACCCGGAAGAACCTCTGAGAGCAGCTAAAACAGAACAACTCAGTCACATCAACTTCAACTGATTCAGTCCAAATTAGCCTGAGTTCTAGTCTAGTTGTGGATCTATAGTCTGAGGGTTCATCCAGAGTTTCTAATGGGCTTTCATCGTGTTCTGCTGAGTTTATTTTGGAAAAAAAGAAAATGGCGAGGATAAATATTTTCCATTTTTTCTTTGTTTAATCGCCTGTAAATCAGACATGGTGACATTTAAAATAGACGTTCCACCTGAAAAATATTCCTCGATACATTTCTGTCATTAAAATACAAACAATTTTATTTCCAATTTATAGTGTGGAAGCAGAACTTCAACAGATTTAATTCACAGATGGATTTTCAGGTGGAATTTGCTCCAGAGACCCTCTGGCCTTAAATCAAGGCTGAAAGCTGCTCTGATCCAGACTGCAGACCTCCACTGACTGCATCTTCTGTTTCTAAAATTGTAGATCTAGGTTGGTTGATTTAAAAGGTGCAGCCTGCAAATAAGATGCGTTATTATAATTAATAAAGGATCTCAGGTCACTGCTGTCCTTCTTCATGAAGTCCTGTGGTGCAGAAGGTCACCCTGAGGCTTTCCTGTCCTGAAGCGTCTTATTGGAAGGAAGGTTCGATCATCTGGATGTGAGTTTCTGTCTCTCTCTGCTGCTCGGATCAGGAAGCTGCTGCAGTCTGACCTTCATGCTGGACATGGAGCAGAAGCTCAGCGTTGCTCTGCAGCAGGACCATCATCTGCATTATGACACAGTTATGCAACCTGGAGGTTAGTGGAGCACCTCAGCAGCAGCTGGAGCAGCATGACGTCACCGTTAGACCCTCCTCCACCCATCCTCTCCGGGAGGATGACCTCTGGGCCCAGAGGTCATCCTCTTCGGGAGGATGACCTCTGGGCTCAGAGGCTGCAGATGTTGAGGCAGATGTTGCAGCGCAGACAGAGAGGATGAGGAGGGGGCAGAGAGCCCCTTCCTCTTCCTCCTCTTCCTCCTCTCCATCCTTCACGCAAAGTGATGCTGCTGCAGCGGAATCCCGTGACGTCACGGCTCCGGTCTTGTTGCTGCGGTTACCAGTGACGCAGCAGTAGGCGGGTCGGAGGGGGGGACCACGTGCCCTGTATAAAGCAGCGCGCACGGGAGCGCGCCTCAGCAGTCTCAGGCGGACCTTCAGAGCGGAGCGGCTGGACTAACGGGACACTGATCCTCTGATCGGACTTTCTGCTTTTAAAGTTGATTATTTTCCTGCTTCTGTTCAAACTGGCTTCCCGCAGCGCGCTGAACATGGCGGTGACTGAGGCTGGATGTGACCTGACCTACTGCAAGATGCGGGGCATCGTTGCGGTTCTCACCGGTGAGCATCAGAATAGCCTGGAACAGCCGACCCACTGGCCGGTTCCGACTGGCCGGTTCCGACTGGCCGGTTCCGACTCGCAGAGCCGACAGAACAATCTGAATACAGACGCGTTTAGATCTGCTTTCTCAGAAAGTGGTTTAAATTTGAAAAAGCGGAGCAGTGCGCATGCGCTGCGGAGGCTGAATGGAAAATACCGCTCGGCTCTGTGAATGGAAACCCGACTGGTTGCGTAACAATCAGCCTGCAGGAGTCTCAGCAGTCAGTCAGTCAGCCAGCAGGGAGGTCCAGATGCTGAGGTTCCGGTTCGGATGGTTCTGACCCGCTTCTCTGTTCTCTGCAGCTTTCATCAAGGAGAGGAAAATGGGGCTGAACGACTTCATCCAGAAGCTGGTGTCCACCCCGCACATCTGCCAGCAGTGAGTATCACAGCCTGGGCTACAGGGGGGGGGGACTGGGTCCGGAGCGGGACCTGCGGGGCCCCGATGCTGCGGGGTTATTTCAGCCCATTCATGCGCGGGGCGCGCGGGCCGATCCAATCACCGCAGACTGAGCTAATCTGCTCACCGAGAAGTAAGAATAGATAATCCCTCATGTTCCCTGGAGGATAAATCTGGAGTTAAAGTGTTCCATGATTCGCGGCTCGCTCCCCCCCCGTCCAGCTCGGTGCGGTGCGTGGAAAACCACGCATCTGCCCCCCCACCCCGTCAGACTGCTGAGCCTGAAGCCTCAGAGGTCACAGCCTGACCCCGGTCTGCAGACATCCTCTCATCCTCTGTCTGTCTGTCCTTCTGTCCTGCAGCTCTGAGGTCAACAACTTCCTGAAGATCGATGAGAATCAGAATGAAGCTGAAGATGGAAATCCAGTAAGTTCACTTTATTTTCTCTTTACCTTCTTTTTTTCTTCATTTCTTCATTCATGTTCCTCCTGATCTTCCAGATGTGTCTCGGTTCTCGGACCTCCCTGGCAGAAGACACTCAGTGAGTTTTTATCTCTATTCTCAGCTCTTTTTTTTCAAAAAGTAAAAAGATAAAAAAGTTAAAAACAATCCACTGGACTTTGTTTCCAAGTTTCTCTTCCCATCCAGGAAGCTTTTTCGATTCAAAATGTCAGAATTGTGTTAAAGTAACTAAATGTGATTAAGTCAAAGCCAAAAACGGATGCATATTTTTCAGTGTATTTCTGACATTTAGAGATGGAAAGAGAAACATCTTCAAACTGGGAACCAAAGTCCAGTGGATTGTTTTTACCTTTTTGGAATGACTCTAACCCGGATGACCTGGATGCCTGAGAGTCTCCAGCAGCATCTCAGCTCTTCCTTAGTGAACCTAATCTCGCTCTCAGAGAGGAAAGTTCTGATTTTCTCTTTTATTTCTGCTCCAGGATCAAACCTTGTGATTTTGACTACCTTAAAATCATCGGTAAAGGCAGCTTTGGGAAGGTAGGCGCCGCTCGCTCTCATGTTCGCTCTTCATTCATCTGCTTCTAGATCTTTCTGATTCCTTTTGACTCGTTTCTGTTCAGGTCCTGCTGGCCCGACACAAGGAGACCACCAAATACTACGCTGTGAAGGTTCTGCAGAAGAAGATCATCCTGAAGAAGAAAGAGGTGAGTCTACTCTGCACCAACTTTTCTTCCAGCTGTTTTTAGCTCCAAATGAAGGGAGACACTAATGGATCCTCTGACTGTCCTGCAGCAAAAGCACATCATGGCGGAGCGCAGCGTGCTGATGAAGAACCTGAAGCACCCCTTCCTGGTGGGGCTGCACTACAGCTTCCAGACTGCTGACAAACTCTACTTCGTGCTGGACTATGTGAACGGAGGCGAGGTGGGTTTGGTCTCCAGAATCTGCTGCAGAGCTGAGATCAGTTGGATCCAGATGTTCACAGATGTTTGTCCTCTGCAGCTCTTCTACCATCTGCAGAGGGAGCGCGTCTTCCTGGAGCCCAGGGCCAGGTTCTACGCTGCTGAAATCGCAAGTGCCCTTGGATACCTTCACTCTCTGCACATCGTTTACAGGTAAGCGGTCATGCGGCGCCCTCTGGTGGACGTCAGGGTGCATCGCATGAAGGGAATAATTGGGAGGTTTTTTTATTTTTATTGAATTTTCTCTTTCCTTACGTACATATAGTTCGTGAATACAAAAAAGTATTTATCCAACGCTCTACATTCCTGTCGCTGACAGAAATGGAACACATTTTAAAGAAATTAATCTAATTAAGCTGGAGCATTATTGTACGTTTTGAAATTTACCAGTGGAGTGTTGAAGAGAACATCAAATTGTTTCCAGTTTCAAACGCCACATGAGGTCATATAACCATAATTGGGAGTTTTAATCCGCCCTGCTCTTCCATCTTCCTCAGAGACCTGAAACCTGAGAACATCCTGCTGGACTCAGAGGGCCACATCGTCCTCACAGACTTTGGACTCTGTAAGGAAGGCCTCGATCCCAACGGAACCACCTCCACCTTCTGTGGGACGCCTGAGGTACGTTTCAGCTCCAAAGAAGGAAAGAAGGATGAGAAAATCGGCCTGTTTTTGATGGTCAGTGATGTCTTCACAGTATCTGGCCCCTGAGGTCCTGCAGAAGCAGGCGTACGACCGGACTGTGGACTGGTGGTGCCTTGGATCGGTGCTCTACGAGATGCTTTATGGACTCGTGAGTGTCTCCTTCTGTCCTCTTTCTGCTCTTTTTAATGGAGCTCAGGTTGACGTTGCTCCTTCCCCCCCCCCCAGCCTCCTTTCTACAGCAGAAACACAGCAGAGATGTACAACAACATCCTCCACAAGGCTCCGGTGCTGAAACCCAACATCTCTAACGCCGGCAGAGAGCTGCTGGAGGGGCTCCTGCAGAAGGAGCGCTCCAAGAGGCTGGGGGCCAAGGATGACTTTGTAAGTCTGTGCAGATTTGCCCCTCATGGCTGCCTCCCAGCAGCAGGCAGGGCCTTCCTCACCGTCTGTCTGTCTGTCTCCCTCTGCAGCTGGAGCTGAAGTACCACTGCTTCTTCTCCCCCATCAACTGGGACGACCTGATGGCCAAGAAGATCAGCCCTCCTTTCGTTCCCTCCGTGGTACGTTCAGAACCCACCTCACAGCTGCTTCCGCTGTCTGAACAGAACCAGAACCTTCTGGTTGGGTCCTGATAATCTGGGCTGGTTCTGACTCTATGGAGGGAATATCGTTCTGTTTCATTTGGAAATAACTTTCTGTTCATTCAAATTTAAAAAGAAATGCAGTTCAGACATGAAGGTTTGGGAAATTAAATATTTATAACAGTATTTAAGAGAAAAATTGCTCCTTTGTTAGATGCGATTTTTCCTCTTTCAAAAAAATCTTTTCCTGATTTTATAATTTCAAAATGTTATTTATCCCTTTTTTTCAGATTTTATATTTAAAAGCAGATCTATTAAGCTGATTTTTTCCCCAAATATGTCGAGATTCAGTTTATTGAGTTGTTTTCTTTTCAAATAGCATTTTCCAGATCCTGTTGTCTAACCTTCAGCCTATTCAAACTCCTGACCAATAAAAAAGCTGCTAACATCCAGTAGACCAATAGAAATGCATCTTGACTCCAGAGGAAGTCCCGCCCCCTGAAATGAGGAGAATCTGATCTGGAAAATGCATTTTGAAAATGAAAAATAAAAGACAATTGAAATTTTTTTATAAGAAAACTGAAAAGAAAATCTAAGAAAAAAAATTATATATATGTAATTATTTTTATTTTTTTTCAAATTCCAAAAAGTTCACTCCATAGACTCCCAGCCTGTGGTCCAGAACCAGAGTTTAACTGGTTCTGGTTCTGACCGGGGTTCTGTTGGCTAGTTTTGGGTCTGCTCAGTGTTAGCAGTTAGCAGTTAGCCGTGAGCGACCGGGTCCGTTTCAGGTTCTGATTCTTTGTCCTCTGTCCTGCAGTCCGGCCCCACTGACCTTCGCCACTTTGACCCAGAGTTCACCCACCTGCCGGTGTCGTCCTCCCTGTGCAGCGACACGGTGATGGTGACCAGCAGCATGAAGGAGGCGGCCGGCGCCTTCCCGGGCTTTTCCTACGGACCCCCAGCGGACCACTCCTTCATGTGACCGCTCTGTCCTGGGAGAGGACTGGAAGTGGTTCTGGTTCTGACTGAGAGGACTGGAAGTGGTTCTGGTTCTGACTGAGAGGACTGGAAGTGGTTCTGGTTCTGACTCATAAGCAGATGAGGTGGAAGGACTCATGTCGCAGCACCGCCGGCCCAACCACCATAAACATGTGCCATGTGTGGGAACGGGTCAGAATCCAAACCTCTGCGGACCGGTTCTGGAGCTGCTGGTGATGTGCCTGGTGTTGGATAGCGAGAGCGTTGGAAAGCGTCCGCATGAAACCAGCCTCAGTGGTTTGGATCTCAGAGGTGATGCCTTGGTTCTGTTCACCAGGAACCGGTTCCTGTTTTCACCATGAAGCTGGAACTCATTCCAGGAAGGAAGGTGAAGAAGAACCCAAGCAGCTTTACATCAGAACAGTCCAAATATCTCCAGGAAGTTCTAACAGAACTAAACCTTCTGGGACCAAACAGAACAATCTGATCCGTTTGTTCTGGACCTCACAGCTTCTCTCTACCATTTATTATCTGTAACAACTTCTGTTTACTTTGAGGAACGTCCTGCTTTGATCTGAAGCATCTCGCAGCTCCTTCATCTGTTCGCATTGAAGGAGAATCAGCAGTGGGTGACTGGGAGCTGAAGGACTCCTCTGATTGGT
>NW_015151748.1:165351-168507 GCF_000732505.1 Cyprinodon variegatus
GTTTGTTGTTTTCTTGCAAACAGCAGAGAATCTTTAAACATTGTTGTATTTATTCACGTAGAGCAGAGCTGTAAACGTCTCGTGCCTGATCCGTGTTCCAGACATATCTCCGTTCACCAAGAAGTGGTTGCCCCCCCCCCTATCTTTTTTCATTTTACGTTGAAGTGCTTCATTACGTTGGATCCGAGCCGCTGGGCGGAGCAGGTGCTGCCTCTGTGGGGTCCAGCATTCCCACCCGACCCGGTTTTGGAAAGTGCAATAAATGTTCCCACATATCTTCTGATCACACGTGTGAAAGATTGTTTCTGATTAAATTGGAGAACGTCGTCACTCGGTGAGGAACTGTTCATGAAATGAAAAGAGACACGCAGTTCTGGATCAAGTTCTTCCATATTTGGAAGTTTTGTTTATTCTGTGTTTATGTTCCTGCAACATGTAAAACAGATCATTTACATGATGAGATGAGATCTGTGTCAGAAATATTAATAAAACTTTTAAAACTCAATCTGAGCTGGTTGTTGTGTTTCCAGGAGAAACTTTCTCCTCATTTCACGTGGAACAATCAGGAACACGGTGACCTCCAGGTTTATTATCATCTACCAACTGAAGGTCTATCGCTATGTTTGCGTTTCCTTAAACTTCTATAATTGCTTAGGAGCGTAGAATATATCTGCTTCTAGCAGAACCTCTATTTGTTTAGAGCTGCTTTTAGGCATTACTAGTTGGAGTTCCAACTGGTTTATTTGTCTTAGACTGCAAAAAACGATCTAGAAATAAGTAAACATTTCTTAAATTAAGTGCATTTATCCTTACTTTAAGTAGGTAAATTAGATAGTTTGCCAATGGAATGAGTATTTTTACTCTTAAAATAAGATAATTAGATAATATTGCACTTGAAACATCTAATAAATCTAAATTGTCTTGTTCTATTGGCAAAATGTCTCTTTTACCTCAATTCAAGAACAAATGCACTCACAGCTCACAGTCATGTTTTTGGACTGTGGGAGGAAGCCGGAGTACCCGGAGAGAACCCACGGATGCTCAGAGAGAACATGCTAACTCCATGCAGAAAGACCCTGGGCCAGGAATTGAACCCGCAACCTTCTGGCTGCAAGGCAGCCCTAACATCAAGTGTATTTAGCATTCATTTTAGCAGGCTAATTAGATGATTAGTGAGTATTTTTACTCTTAAAATAAGATAATTAGATCATATGCATTTGTAATGAGGCAAAGCAGTTACTTTTTCTTATTTTAAATGTAGTGTCTCACTCACCTCATATTCAAGAAAAACACTTATTTAAGAAAAAAATCACTTATTTAGATTTCAATTTTTTGCAGTGTCCTACCTGCCTTTATCGTGTTTTTATTCTGTTTTTCTCTTTACTTCTATTTTATTGTTTAATTCATGGAAATCCCTTTGATGGTTCTATAAAAGTGGTAAAAATAAACCTGCCTTGCCTTGAACCTGCTGACTAAGGAGATGGAGCTCCTGTGGTTGTTCTCTCAGCTTCACCCCCATCTGTCCCCTGACATCATGGGACGTCCATCCCTGTGCAGACCTGCAGCTGCTGAGATCTTCTCCTCCTGGGAATCATCTCTGCAGTACATACTGTATATACAGCGCCTGCTTGTTTATTCTTAATGCACCTTTTCCTCCTTGTTTGCACCTTCTTTAATTACTTTCCCAATATTTTTGTGATTTTTATTTCTGTGATGTTTTAGTGTGTAATTTGTTCTGTTGTTTCCTGTGTGCAGTCACTGTGTTTTGTGATTGAGAATTAGCCTTAGCTAAAATGTTGTAGTGTGTGACATAATTCATGAAACATACTTGTCCCTATCAAATATATGAATAAATAAATATGTGACCAGGGAATTTCTCCGCTGTGAGATCAACAAAGCTAATCTACCGTAATCTAATCTAATCTAAGATGGGCTTGAGATTAAGGCTGTAGTGACAGCATGTCTGGGTCCTCTAGAAAGGCTAACTCAGCAGCAGTGACGTCATTCCGTGTGCCTGCTGATGGAGAATCAGCAGCAGTGACGTCATTCCGTGTGTCTGCTGATGGAGCATCAGCAGCAGTGACGTCATTCCGTGTGTCTGCTGATGGAGCATCCAGTGATGGTTTAGTTTATCCCAGGTTTTCCTTCCTGGATTGATGAGCAGCAGCAGTTGCTCCCCCCCCTCCCCCCTGTTTCCTCCCACCTGTCATCTCTCCTCGCGCCTGCGGGCCGCTATAAACCAGCCTTCTGCGCATGCGCAGGGATCCTTTCGGAGCAGCTTCCTGCCAGATAGTGCTCCTTAACAACAGACAAAGCTTTCCTGCGGATTCCCGGGAATAGTTTGGATAAAGGCTCCTGGACCCCCCTCCCTTCCATGGTAAGGCCGGACTAAGGGCTGCCCCCTCCCGGGCTGGGTGCTGTCTGGAGGCCGTGGGAGGGGGGGCTGCTTCTCTGGGTCAGAGAGTTTAACACGATGCCTGCTGGGTCCGTCTAATGTCTGGATTGGAAAACTTTCCCAGCCTGGTTGCGCTTCGATCAGCCCGATATTCCGCTCATTCCCCCGAAATAACGAACCCAGACATCAGCAACTAGCGGCGCTGTCTAACGCCTGGGTGGGAGTTAGCTTCTGTTGCTAACGGGGGGAACTTAGCGTCCCTGTTGTTGGGCGCAGACTAACTCCTGGTGCGGACAGCTGGGAGACTTTAAATTAGGTTTTCTGCTCTAATTCTGTCTGCATGTTTAATATTTTCATTGAAGAGCAAACGAGCTTCCGTCTCCCAGGAATTATCCGCGTCCATTGCTTCATCTTCGCAGCACTAACCGGGGCCGGTGGGGTCTATGTGCTGGAATCGGCTGTCCATCAGAAGCAGGATGTTTACCTGTGGCCAGGTGTGCAGAGCCGGTTGCGGAGCGGAAGCTTTATTCCCGCCTTCCATCGCTGGTCTGGAGGAGGTTCCCAGGAGGTGCCCGGGTCCATCCTGCAGCCCTGCTGCAACACCTGGGGCCCATGGAGGGTTTGCATGAGGCTGATGGAGCAGAACCACCATGTTCTACCAAACACCCCCTGGTCTCTTTCCACTCTCACCCAGACTAGTGGATTAATCCCCCCCCCTAAATCACTCCTTTGTTATAATCGGACAGACTGGAACAGGTGTT
>NW_015151748.1:169306-174802 GCF_000732505.1 Cyprinodon variegatus
AATTAAACTAGGAGGGAGATTCATGTCGGTGCACTAATGAACACGTTGCTGTGAAAATGAGGATATTGGTGCAAATATCATGTTGGCTGATGGTTTGACTGTTTTCTGAAATTAATCCACCGTTTTAATTTAGAAGCTGGAAATCATTTATCTGGGATTAACCCTTTATAGGGCGCTCAGTGCAATACTTTGAAAATCCACATTTCCAGCCAATAGTGTTGGAACCCAGGACCTTATTACCTTTGGAACGTTCAGAAATATCATCAGGGTTTCCACGGGTCATTAAATCATTCAATTATTTTTTAAATTAAGGCCTTAATTGGCATTAAAATACATTAGATGTGATTATAGGGGCATTTAAAATGATTTATTTACAAAAAAGAAAAACTTTTATAAAAACAATTTGGTCAGATATATCGGACTGTATTTGCGAGGAACTGTTTCCGATTGATTGTAAAGCCGTATGTTTGGAAAAGAAGCTGGAGGCGGAGAGAAAGCTAGAGAACGGAGAAATTATAACAAAAGTTGCTGAAAAACGAGGAGTTCTGGTCACGGCTGCAGCCTGTCGACGGGACTTACTGATGGCAGTAAAATGATTTCTAAGAGCATTAAATTAGAGTTACTCATTCCTGTATAAACCCTGAATATGGATAGTTTGATGGTATAAATTAATGTCAATATAAGAAGAAATGCCAACTTTCCCAAATTTATTAAGAAAAATAACAAAAGTGCTTCTAGAAGAAATTCATGAAAAAACACTCGGAGTGAAAGAAAAACATTTTTCTGGTTCAACATAACCTTAGAGGCATTAATGCTGATACTGGAATATACATGTTTTAGTTTATAAACCTAAATATAATTGTTAACAAGGCTTATTAACTTTTTAACTTTTTTCTGGACTTGTTTACCCTTTTTATCTAACATCATTTACATTAGGTAATAAAATATTCAAGTATGGAGGGGGATTAGGGCCGCTGGGAAAAAAAAAAGAAAGTTAAACATTTTCAGTTTATTCTGGGAAAAAAGTCTGAATTCTGACTCTAATCTCTGAATTCTGACTTTAATCTCTGAACTCTGACTTTAATCTCTGAATTCTGACTTATAATCTCAGAATTCTGACTTATAATCTCAGAATTCTGACTGTAAATCTCTGAATTCTGACTGTAAATCTCTGAATTCTGACTTTAATCTCAGAATTCTGACTTTAATCTCTGAATTGTGGATCTTAATGTAGATGGTCGCCATGAAGGCAGAGATGTGCAGCACTCAGCTTCAGTAGTTTGGGAGAAACAGGAACACATTGGTGGAAAATGATGGAATTAGGGGAGTTTTTCCGTCCCTGAGGGTCCCTGCTGATGCTGTTTGATTAATGGAAGAGAAGAAGGAGATTAAAACAAGAGTCTCTAAAACAGACATGGCTATGGCTGGATGCTAACATGATTGTTAGCTGTCAGAATTCAGTCAGAATTCTAAGTTAAAGGGAAACTGTTTTTTTTTTTTTTCCATTGGTTCCCTGATTTTCCGTTATTCCATCATGTTCTACTCACCCATATGAGTTTAGTTTCATTTGGAGCCGTTCTGAAGATATTCTGAACAGTTTAGTTTGAATGCTGGCGTACCATAAATGATGAACAGTTTAGTTTGTGCCTTCAAGTCGTTGCCCATAGGAAGACGTTACTGGATATAACCTAACGGAATATCTTCAGAACGGCTCCAAATGACACTAAACTCAGATGGGAGAGTAGAACATGATGGAATTACGGAAAATCAAGGAAACAATGGAAGAAACAAAACAAAAACAAACGGTGTTCTCCTTTAAAGTCAGATTTCTGACTTTTTTCCCATATTAAACTGAAATAATATTTAAAAATTAGTAAACATTTTTTTTCAGTGGCCCTCATCCTCTTCTGTATCCAAAGGCTCATCTGATTGGATAACTGCCAAAATAAGATGTTCAGCCATGCAGCAGGATCTGAATGGCTGGATATAGATCTAGTGCTTTTAGAACGCACTGATGGATGCAGGTGATATTTGGCTGCGTTCACACAGCAGCCTGAAGTGACCTAAATCTGATTTTATTTTTTTCCATATGCGACCAGGATCTGATCTTTTCAGGCAGTCTGAACAACAGATCTGATTTTTTTCTAATGCGATCCAGGCCCCTTGGCTCTGTGGTCCTGAATCCGATACGAATCCGATCTTTTCAAATGCGACCTGCGTCTGAGCGGCCAGGTCATCCGACCTGAACGCCATTAATACCCGACAAAGGTCACTATTCTGGGTCTTGCTATGAAGAAGCAGCAACAAAGTCACTAACCATGGCGGACGATGATGATGCAGAGAGCAGCATTTATGTTTAAACATATTGAAAAGATTGAGTTTTTATGGTTGGAAAAGATCGCTAGCTGCGCGACGGTGCTACCGTCCATGTTTACGTCCATCACAGGCCATAAACATGGAGCCTCTTCAAGATGCTGTGAGGGCTGCCACCCCCACAGCATCGTCATCATCGTCCTCTTCCTCCCCTGAGCCAGGAGAAGCGAGCGCTGCAGGAGACGGAGGCAGCAGCTCAACAACTACTGCTGCTGACCTCATCAAGGCTGCACTTTAAAAAATGAAATGTTCTAAACCAAATTTCTTTTTCTTTACACTTTTGTACAAAATGACAAAATAAATCTAGATCTAAAGTCTAAGTTTAAAACATGACAGACGGCCCTAAGAAGACTGTAGAGAAGCAGCTGCAAGTGTCTGTGAACGAAGATGATAGAATTATCTTTAGATTTAGCGCTATTATCTGTTTTTAGACACTTTTTGCATAAATCATCTTCTGCAGAAGAACGGAGCCGGCGGTCTCCTCCGGCAGCGCTGAGCGGCACCAGTAGAACCAGAGGGCGGGACGTTTTTGGCTGTTTTAATGATAAATCTCCTCCATCAGGTTGATTTAGTGAACCTGTTGCTTCGGCCTCTAAAACCCAAACTGTGGCGTTCTTAGAGTTGATTTTAGGTTCGTTTATCATCTCTGGCCTCGTTTCTCTTCAAACGTCTTACTTCTTTTTTTGGTTCACTTGTATAAAATCTTGCATAAGCCGTTTTATTGCGCCTGAGTGGCGTGAACGGGTTCACGTGTCACGTTTGTGTCTCAGAGCGCGCTCGGCGGGGAGCGGCCCGACACATCCGTGTGGTTTTAAATTAGCCGTCTGACCCACTTTCCACGCCCGCTCTGCGTTATGTCAGTTAGATAAACGCTGCATCTCTCCAGCTGTGGCCGCTGGACGAAGCGAGGGAAGATCTTATCCCCCCCCCGAAGCATCTATTGATACGGCCGCTGGCACCCGAGCGCATAATGCTTTGGAGGAGATGTTTTCCCTGAATGTAGGTTAGGCCTCATGTAAGGCGGCCCGCAGCCCTAATCCACAGATAAAGGCAGTGATGGAGACAATGGGCCGCCTCAGGCCCACACCTGCCTCACCTGCAGGTCTCGTGCCGGGGATTAGACCAAGGTGCCCCACTTCCTCCGTCCCCCCCCTCCCCGCGCATGCACCCACACTACGAAGGAATGGGGGGGTGGGAGAGTATTTAAGTGGCAGAGGAGGGAGAGGAGCCAGAAAGCTGTTGCTCACCGCGCTGCTGTTTGTGTGAAGCAGGGTCCTGCCAGGCGCTGCGACTGAGCGTGGAGAGGTGCCGGCTCGCCCCGCCGCAGACATGGACGAGTCGCAGGAGCTGCCGGTGAGTCGCACACGCCTCTCAGCTTCTGTTCACACCGAACGGGAGGCGCTTTTAAAATAAAGTCCGACTCCAGAGTTAAATATGAGGCTTTGCTTCTGTTTTCATTTCTGACTAAATGAGTTTCTCTGATCTCCAAACTGCTGAAGAGTTTCTGTTCATCTTCAGACGCAGCAGGAGGCAGGAAGTCCAAACGTTCCTTCATCTGTTCGCTGCTTTTCTCTGCAGACAGAATCAGGCTTTTTACCGACTTCACTTTGGTTAAACATTAAAACTGCAAAGATTAAGAAAATTTCAGGCATTTAGAGCAAAGAAACGACTGCAGGAGATCCTAGAAACCAGAAGGTTTTGTTTTTGGCTGACGGCTTCGGTTGAGGATCAGATGTGTTTGTTTGCAGGCGAAGAAGGCAAAGATGGCCGCAGACGGCGATCAGCAGACCGAGCAGAGGTCCGTTCTGTTGATTACATCTCATTTCCTCATCAGTTGTTCCTGCATCCATGAAACGGATCCTGTTTTCTCTTCTCAGTCGTCTAAACGCTGACCGGACCCCAGCAGCTGTTCTGGCTTCATCAGAGGAGGACGCCTCCTACCCGCCTCTGTCTATAACCCGCCTCGATGCAGGTGAGCAGAACCAGAACCTCCGGTCGTTGTTCAGGTTTCTCTCTTTGGTCTGGGTCTAGCTCTGATCAGGTTTTAACTGGAGCAGAAGAAGACGTTCTCTCTCTGAGGATCCTCCTCCATCAGAGGCCGGAGCTGAGAGGAGCTCGCTGGTTTCTGGTTGACCTTCAGGTGTTTGTGTCTCCAGCTGCAGGTGAGCAGAAGCAGCCAGGCAGCGACGGAGGAGAAGCGACCCAACCCATCGGCGACACGGTGAACTCCTACCAACATGCAGGTACGAACGGCGTTTTCAGCAGAACCTCAGATCAGGAACGAGTCGTAAAACCAGAACCTGCTCTGTGTTTCAGAGTCCGACTCGGCCCAGTCCGACTACAGCCAGCAGGTCTACCAGGAGGCCAAGTGAGTATGAACCATCAGTGACATCATCCGCCTTCAGCAGCTCAGTGCTGCCCTCTACTGGTGTTACTGTTTAAAATTAACATAATCGGGAGTAAAAACAAAATGTTTTTACGCAGAACTTCAGGTTCTCAGTATTTCAGGCTCTTTGCCCTAACCTAACCAGGTCAGAGGTCACCAACCCAAACTGTTCAAAGAGCCATATTGGACCAAATAAACAGAAACTAAATCTGTCTGCAGCTGCAAAAATATAAAAGTCTTCTATCAGCCTCTGATGGAAACTCGGCTCTAAGTGTTTTATTTCCGTAAAAGTAAAAAAAAATCCACTGGACTTGGTTTCCAACATTTGAAGACGTTTTGCCACCTCTCCAGGAAGCTTTCTCAATTCAAACCAATCCAAACTGAGCTTTGGGACCAGGTTTAAAAAAATCAGTCTTAGTCTCAGCCTGTAGAACCGTGTTTTATTTTTCTCATGGTGAACATTTAGACTCTCAATCCGTTCTGCAGCTTTTAGAAACGATGTGCTTGTTGGTTCTGGGGACCAATCCGTGTCTTAAATCTGTCCCTTTATTCTAGATTATTCTCCTCCAGATTAAAGGATTTGTTCAAACTCTGGCTCAGGGTTGCCCCCTGGTGGAGGAATGAGTTATTGGAAATTTAGCTTTTTTAAATTTTACCTCAACTTTGGTGCTAATATGAGGACGCAAACGTAGTGTCTCTAGTCCCATCGTGTCTAGTCCCATAGTCTCTGGTCCCAT
>NW_015151748.1:175935-180249 GCF_000732505.1 Cyprinodon variegatus
TTGTTTCTAGTCCCATCTTCTCTGTTCTCTAGTCCCAAACTGAAGGTTGACGTTCTGCAGGCTTGTGGGATTCTCATGATCAGGATGAAAATGATTAATTAAAGCTCATCCAATGATCATGTTTAGGGCTGTAACTGTGATCCTTGTTTCCATGACGACGGCCATATTTAACTCTTCTTCCTCTTCCAGTCCTGCAGTGACGACCTTCACCAGCCAGGTGGCGTTCCCTGCTCTGGCCCAGTCCACTGTGTACTCGTCCTTCCCGCAGACCGGACAGACCTACGGCCTCCCTCCCTTCGGTTAGTCCCGCCCCCCCCCCTCCCAGCGCCGCGTCTTTTGCTTCGCTCTGCTTTCACCTGCAGCCTGTTAACTTTCCACTCCTCCTCCTCTGGTCCTCTGATTTCCTGCTTCCTCAGGTGCTCTGTGGCCCGGTATAAAAACTGAGACAGGGCTGCCTGAGGCGCCCTCCGGTGGCCAGCCGGGGTTCCTAAGCTTCAGCACGGCATACACCTCCACCCAGTCAGGCCAGCTGCACTACTCTTACCCGAGCCAAGGCAAGCTGCACCCCCCCACCCCGCCTGGACTCGGCCCGGCAGCCGGTTTAATCTGCTCTCTGATCTTGTCTGCAGGGTCCAGCTTCACCACGTCCAGCGTTTACTCCAACATCCCGCCTGCTACGGCCGTCAGCACCGCCTCTGCAACCGCTGGACAGCAGGTGAGGAGGAGAGACGCCCGCAGTAGAACCCGGTCTGGGTTTCTGGTTCCCAAACCAGAACCAGATGGAGCCTGTTGGTGGCGCTGTAAGCTTTTAGATCGTCCCAGTAAACCCAGCATCGACAGTGGGTCATGACAGAAATGCAATGAGGAAAATAAGCATTTTAACTTCCTGCTATTTTGCAAGTTCTCCCACTTTGAAATCATGAAGGATCTCAGATTGAAATAATCTAAAAATCACAAAATATATTTTTAACTATTTATTTATATAATTCCGCTGGAAATAATAATAAGAAAGAAAAGAAGGAAAGAAAGAAAATAAATTTAAATATTTGGTACATTAGCCTTTGTTTAAAAAAGGGTCAAAAGATTCCTGTAGTTTTTTATCAGATTTGCACACCGTAGAAGGGCCCCAGATGGGCGGGGGCGGCCCCAGATGAGCGAGGGCGGCCCCGGATGGGCGAGGGCGGCGACGGAAGGGCGAGGGCGCTGCGGTTCAGCTGATAACTATATAAAAACCAAAGGATAACGGCGGCCTTCTGATTCATTGATCTACCAGTTACTAACTGGTTAAACTGGAAGGAGCGGTTTTGATCCCTAACCGGGTCCAACAGACCCAGACCATCTTCTCTGTATTATTTCAGGGATCACTGACCCAGGTGGTCTCCTAAGAACCTGGCCTTAGACCTGATGGTCCCGCCTGTTCGCCCCTCATTGTTCTCATGTTTCCTTTCAGGACTTCAGCAGCTACAGCTCTCTGGGACAGGCCCAGTTCTCCCAGTACTACCAACTACCTACCAGTTACACTCCTGCTGGGCTGACCAGCGCCGACGAGCACGGAACCGCAGCCGGCGTGGGCGGATTCTCAGCGGTGAAGTCTGAGGAGGCCGCCTCGGCCGGACTTCCTCCTGGAGGTTTTTATCCTTCATCAATGTTCTGCTGCTGTTCGATCCGAACGGGTAAAACATTCCAGGCTGGTTCTGGTTCTGGTTCTGGTTCTGGTTCTGGTTCTGCTGACTAGAGGGTCGGCTTCTGTTGTCAGGAAGACAGGAAGTCCTCAGCGGTTGTCTCTGACCTGGACCTCAGGGAACCATCTGGCACCTTCCTGGTTCTCTTCTTCTTTGGTTCCTTAAAGCTGTCCACTCTGGCAGACTGGGAACCAGTTTTAGCTCCATTAGCATCGCTACCCTAGAAATCTGCAAACAGAGTGGCCATCCAGGGAGGTGGAGACCTGTTAGACCATTGGTGCCATCATCCTGGGGTTCTGGTTCTAATGGACCCGATACCAGAGCGCCAACAGCTGGGTAGAACCAGTCTGGAAACCACTGAAGAAGAAAACAGGAACCCAACTCAGCTGGACATTCTACTGAGGGTTCGATGGTGGAGAACCATAAATGGAGGAGATTCCAGGCGATTCCAGGTCTCTCCAGGTGATTCCAGGTCTCTCCAGGTGATTCCAGGTCTCTCCAGGTGATTCCAGGTCTCTCCAGGTGATCAGTGGTCCCTTTTCAGAGAGTAGAAGGTTTAACAGAAGGTCTTTCAGTCAGAAAGCTTCAGGGTTCCAGACGGGTCGAGTTACATTTATCTTTATGGAAACCAGAACCAGAGGTGGTTCTGACCCACAGGAACCAGAACCGGTTCTTTTCTGAGGAAACCAGTCAGTAATTCTGGTGTCGGCACTGTTCGTCAGACTGACCCGGCTGCCTCTCTGTTCTGATCCAGATGCGTCTCCACCAGAGAACCTTCCTGCAGCGGCGGCTCTGCCCACAGGGGGCGCCAGAGACCAGGAGGACGTTGCTCCAAGGAATTCGGTGGGAAAGTCTAAAGCCAAGGCCAAGAAGTCGGAGAACTCTGCGCCGGCCGGCGGTGACCTGGAGGTAAGCGGCTCCTAACCCCTGCAGAGGGAGACGGACCCGGTCAGAACCTCACGGTCCAATTCTGCTGCTTCCAGCGGATCTTCCTGTGGGATCTGGACGAGACCATCATCATCTTCCACTCGCTGCTCACCGGAACCTACGCTCAGAAGTTTGGCAAGGTTAGGCTCTGCGCCGAGACCCTAGTCTAGAACCAGGACGGTACCACGTGGTTCTGGTTCTGTACTGTGTTTGTCCAGGACCCGGCGACCATGCTGAACCTGGGTCTGCAGATGGAGGAGCTGATCTTCGAGCTGGCGGACACTCATCTGTTCTTCAACGACCTGGAGGAATGCGATCAGGTCCATATCGAGGACGTGGCGTCTGACGACAACGGACAAGACCTGAGGTGAGTCCGTCACACGCCCAGAACCTCCTCGCTGTCGGCCGGGTTTGACCGTTTTCTCCTCCATCTCAGCAACTATAACTTCTTGGCGGACGGCTTCAGCGGTTCTGGTGGCGCCGGGGGAGCAGCCGGCGGCGCCGCAGGGGTCCAGGGCGGGGTGGAATGGATGCGGAAACTGGCCTTCCGCTACCGCCGGCTAAAAGAGATCTACAGCAGCTTCAAAGGGAACGTTGGGGGTGAGTTAGGATCACAGGAACCTTCAGAACCGAGACAGGAGACCCGTTGGACCAGCGGTGTTCTGGTGTTCTTTAGGTCTGCTGAATCCGGGGAAGAGAGACCTTCTCCTTCGGCTTCAGTCCGACATCGAGAACGTCACGGACTCGTGGCTCACCACGGCGCTGAAGTCTCTGCTGCTCATTCAGTCCAGGTCCGACCCAGACGGCTGCCCATGGTTCTGGTTCTGTTCTGGCTCGTGTTTAACCCGTCTGTGTGTGTGACAGAGGGAAGTGCGTGAACGTGTTGGTCACCACCACTCAGCTGGTCCCGGCGCTGGCCAAAGTTTTGCTGTACGGCCTGGGAGACGTCTTCCCCGTGGAGAACATCTACAGCGCCACAAAGATCGGTGCGTATGAAAGTCCGGCGTGCCGCGCCGCTGCAGGTCGGCCGCGCCCGGACTGACCGTGCGTCTCCACAGGGAAGGAGAGCTGCTTCGAGAGGATCGTTTCTCGCTTCGGGAAGAAGGTGACGTACGTGGTGATCGGCGATGGGCGGGACGAGGAGTTTGCAGCAAAGCAGGTAGGATGGGAGGTTCTGGTGACGTTCTGGACCGCCGGAAGGTCCACGGCCTGGAGAGACGCAGAGTCTAACCACAAATCAATAAATAAATGGAACAAAGAGAGGAATTCCCAGGAACCACTGTAGACATTTAAAAACTGCTCAATCAGCCAACTTTGGAGAACTAGGAGGGAATTAGTTTTCAGGGATCTAGAGCAGAGCAATAAACAAACTGAACCAGGAAGAAACATGGAGGATTAAGATAATCTGAATTATAGGTCTGAATCATGAACATGTTTAATATGGAGGGAAAATGGACGAGGCGTCGTGCTGCAGGCCGTTTATGATCCAAAATAATCAAAGATCAGGAAGGAACTAAATGACATCATCTTCAGCCAAAACACGAGCAGATTAAACGAAAATCAAATAAACATTTTGCCAAATAAAACAATCAAACCTCCATCAGAGCCAGCGGTGCTTCAAACGCGACTATGCAGAGAGAGGGCCGCCGCAGACGGGCTGCCGTTAGCCCTGGCCCCCGCAGACGGGCTGCCGTTAGCCCTGGCC
>NW_015151748.1:181040-182659 GCF_000732505.1 Cyprinodon variegatus
GTTCCTGATTGGCGTCGTGGCGTGGAATAACAGCGCAGACCACGCTTCAATATTCAATACCAAATATCTGGTCATACCTGCGACACGCTGCTGCGGGAGGATAATCAGGCCTCCAGGCCTCCGTACATGGTTTCTGCACGCTAACCGCGGCGCCACCGCTGCACGCCACTAGCCGTTGTGTTTTGCTCTGAGCTGCAGTCAGAACCAGTGATTTGATGACTGCTGTAGATGAAGGTTATTGACCAGGCTGCTCCTCTTCCTCCTCTGCAGCACAACATGCCCTTCTGGAGGATCTCCACCCACGGCGACCTCGTCTCCCTCCACCAGGCGCTGGAACTGGACTTCTTGTAACCGACCCACGTTGGAAGCGGTGCACCAGAAGGGTGGTGCACCTGGGTCTGGGTCGACCCCGCCCTCTACGGCAGCTAAACTGTGACTGGGACCCGGTTCACTGCTCCTGCCGGGCTTCATGTCTCTATCTGGACTGGAGCGCTGGTAGAACCTCCCTGCTGGTTCTGTTTGTTTTATTCGGACTCAGAAATCCTCCTGAGACTCTTCTGGACGGTTCTGTTGACTTTGGGTTGAAACCTGTTGATCCAGACTGGATCGCCGCCGCGCTCTGTGTGCGCAGGTCGGTCCGGTTCTGCTGCATGCTAACCTGGTTCTGTCTGGTCTCCAGCAGACCCGGTTCAAACAGACTCTCAGTGTTCAGGAAGACTTTCCACCCAAAGAACCAGAACCGGTCCTGCTGCATCCCAAAAACTCCTCATCAGGACTGGCGGAAGCTGTCACCATGGTAACCAGAACCAGTATCTGAGCGACTCTGGTTGTTTTGGGAGGAAGTCCGGGTTCTGGTGTTGAAAGAGGAGCGTTTTTCAGACCCGATGGGGTCTGATGAACCGGAGGAGGTTCCTCTGCATGCGGTGGACCGCTGAACCATCTGACTCGGACCTGGACCGGGTCAGAACCAGTTCCTGTAGTTCGTGCCTTTAATCTCCGCCTGAAGCGTCTCTCATCCAAAGTGTTGGTTTGGTTCTGTTTCATGTTCTACCTGCACTGTGATCCACAGGTGTCCGGCCCGTCCGGGACCGACCCAGACGGCTCCTGTTTGATCGGTTCTGTTGGGTCCGTCTCGGTGGTTTGTTTGTTTTTTTTAGTTGCCCTGACAATCAGAGGTCCGATCAGGCTGCAGGAAAACATGAGTCCCAAAAAGCCCGGTTCTGCAGAACAGAGGCAGACGGACCTGACCAGAACCAGTGGGATGATGTCTGACGTTCTGACCCGTCCTGCTGGTTCTGGAGTCGCTCCATCGGTCTGAATGAAGCAGCCTGCTTCCTCCAGCCGATGAGCTCGGCTGGTTTCTCTGTTCCTGCTCTGATCTACGGAACCAGAACCGGATCCGGATCCATCCCTAGAACCTGCACGGTCCTCCTGAGTGTGGGAAGCACTCGGGTCTGTAAATACAGTTTAAACATTTCAGCCTCATGTTTGTCTTTTCTGAAATGAAGTCACTGATGTCACTCAGTCCACAAACGGATTCATTTCATAAAGTTAGAACTCGCTTCTTTTCGGCCATTTTGAATAATAAACTTTGGTTCATGTGCGAAGATGAAGGTCTG